>NC_087151.1:39957692-40050192 GCF_035594125.1 Scylla paramamosain | reverse complement strand
ATACAACTTATTCTAAATCCATTTCCTTCACTTCTTATTTTTCTCTCCTATTTCTCTTCAACTATATACAACTTATCTTCAGTCCATTTCCTTCTTTGCTGTCTCTTCTCTTTCGTTCCTATTTCTCTCCTACTACGTCTTATTTTAAATCCATTTCTTTCTCTTTTTCCCCTTCTTTTACGATTTTCTTCCGTTTCACCCTCCTCAGCCACTTCCTACTCTTCCTTCTTCTTCTTCTTCCTCCTCTTCCTCTTCCAGCATGTGTATGTTATTTACTTTACATACCTGATAAGTATCCAATGCCTAAATATATCTTCTAGCAGTTTTTGACATTCTCTCTCTCTCTCTCTCTCTCTCTCTCTCTCTCTCTCTCTCTCTCTCTCTCTCTCTCTCTCTCTCTCTCTCTCTCTCTCTCTCTCAGGTTCAGAAGTCTCCCCTTCACATTCTCTAAATCACTTTAAAACTGCTTTGAAAATTATTTTGTTTGTATCTTGCCCTTTCCCCTCCCCTCCTGTCAGATTCCTTTTCCCTTACAATCCTTCTCTATCCATTCCTAGAACATTAGAAAATAAGGGAAGCTGCGAGAAGCCATCAGACATATACAAGCTAGTTCCTGTGTGAAATATATCTACCTATTCCTGGAAGAGACTTAGTTATCACGCTGTTGGTGCAGTCAATAGGTAAATTATTAGTAAGAATGAAAGGTGTGTTAAGCATCCCTATCCATATTTGTCTAATCTTCTTTTCAAGCTCCCTAAAGACTCAACACTAACAATTTGATTCATTAGGGAGCTTTAAAAGAAGGTTAGACAAATTTATGGATGGGGATGATTAGTGGAAGTAGGTAGGATGTCTATAACCATCTTTCATCCTTATGCACCTACCTATTGACTCTGCACCAGCAACGTGATTACTAAGTCTCTTCCAGTCACATGCCTCATTATTTGAATACCAATTTCTTACTCTTTCTTTTTATCAAAGATTATGAAGTTTGAACCTTACCTTTTCCTTCGTCAACTCCACTTTTTCTTTCTTCTTGCTCCTCCTGCTCGCTCACTTCAGTCTAATCCTCTCCCTTTCAATCCTCCACCTACCACTTTTTCCTTCCCTTCCATCCATCGCCTTTCCTTTCTTCTCTCTTATCCTTCCCTGCCACGCAATCCTTTCCTTCGTCAACTCCACCTCTCCTCCTCCTTTTCTACGTTCACTTCAATCTAATCTTCCTCTTTTAATTCCCCACCTGCCACTTCTTCCTTGCCTTCCATCCATCGCCTCTCTCTCTCTCTCCGTCTCTCCCTCCCTCTTACCCTCCCTCTCCCCAGCTCACCCCATTAGCCCGCTGCCCTCAAAAATAGTCACACAATCGCGATAATAAAATGGAAACAGTGGCGTCCATTATGCTCCGTTTTAACTGCTCGGTAAATCCTCAATTAGTGGTGTAATTTGCTGCTGATTACCTGATAACGCCACCTGTGTTAAAAATACCTTATGTGCCGAGGAGGAGGAGGAGGAGGAGGAGGAAAACGGTAGGAGGGGGAGGAGGAGGACAACGGTAGGAGGAGGAGGAGGAAGATAAGAACGGTAGGAGGAAGAGGAAGAGGAGGGAAAGAAAGAGGAGGGCAGGGAAGGAAAATGAGAACAAGGAAGGAGGAGGAGAAGGAGGAGGAGGAGGACAAAAGAAATGGAAAAGAAAGAAGACGATTACGAGAAGGAAGAGGACGAGGGCAAGGAGGGAACACACGACGACGAGGAGGGGATGAGGAAGAGAAGGGCGAAGAAAAGGAGAACGAGGAGAAAAGAAGCAAAGGAATGGGAAAAGAGGAGGAGAGAAGTGCTTATTAAGTAGACTACGTTCACGCACTAATATTAATAACTTAAGTATACTTCAGGCCTTTACTTTTAACATGTTTACTTATAGCCATGTATAACCACTGGTCTTAAGGGACTGGTCACCTCACTTCTACACCTCACATTAACCCTCACCTCAGTCTGATATCACTACATTACACTATAGATCTCTTTGTACAGTGCAGTGAATTCAGCCTAGCCAAGATCTATGTATTCTACTCTTGTTTGAAATGCATCTTTACTTGGTTTGGTATCATTACAGTACAATGCACTATAATTTTCCTTGTACAGTGTATTGTGAATCCAGACAATCTATGCTAAAGTTTTATTGGTGTTTGAAATTTATTGTAATCATCATCATCATCGTCATCATCATAACCAACCCCATCATCTTGTTCTTATATGTTCTCAAATTCCGGATGATACTCTTGACTCCAATCTTTGGGGAATAACACCTTTTTACATCTACCTATTTTTGTATTTTCTTTTATTCGTCTATTTACCTCTGTATTCATGTGTTCAACTAAGACTAAGCGCGAGCACGAGGACACACACACACACACACACACACACACACACAAAAGAGCTTTCCCTCAATTGTCACTCCCTACTGACAGACACAACACGGGGATGTAGCTCAAATGGTAGAGCGCTCGCTTAGCATGTGAGAGGTACGGGGATCGATACCCCGCATCTCCAGCTTTTTTTTGATAACTATTCCATCACCTAAAGTTTTCCGTTACATCGCAAAGACATACGCAAGGTTCATGTTCATTTGTTTATTTTGAAAAGCCGCATGTTTGACTGCCCGTTCTCTCCCATTCTCCGCAAGAAGAACAAGAACAAGAAGAACAAGAACAAGAACAAGAAAAAGGAGAAGAAAAACAACAACAACAACAACAACAAACTACCACCATCACAAATAACAGAAGCAACAACAACAATAATTCTCACCACTACAATGAAGGCGGCGGCAGCGGCGGCGAAACTGACGATGAACCAAACAACAATTCCCTACGCATCACACAACTATGACTCGCCTCCCTCTCCTCCTGACGAAGAGACACGTACATCACAACCACCCGAGCGAGAGACAAAACTCTCCCCGACCCTCCTCTCCTCCCACCCTCTCTCTCCAGCAACTCGTTATCCAGCTATCGATGGTAGTTAAGGCGAGAGGACCCAACGGCGAGGGTGCAGTTAGCTCCCGCCCGACCCCACGGAGCACCTCATTAACACCCTAATCATCGGAATCTATCCTTTGATTACTGTCATTACGTCCTGTCAATATTTTACCGTAATGAACCTCGGGCCAGGCGGAGGCGGCGGCGCTCTGGCGTGGAGGAATCGTGATATTTTGAAGGCGAAGCGAGGATCCAGCAGCACTCTCTCTCTCTCTCTCTCTCTCTCTCTCTCTCTCTCTCTCTCTCTCTCTCTCTCTCTCTCTTTCTTTTTCTTTTTCTTTTTTCTTTTTTTGGAACCGTGAACTTCAAGTAGTCGATGACTTAGCCTGGAAAGGGAATCCGATCCTCCTGCCACCCCTCTGCCTCCTCCAGTATAGATACACGCCTCGTCTACGCCTTGCTCTCCCGGTGATGACAAAGGCCGCGATGAGACTATGGGCGAGGGAACAACTACCATCCAGAAACGTCATTTTCACTACACCCCAACGCATTTTAGTCGTGGTAACTATCTCAATTAACGCTCAGTGCTCCCCAGCCATCACCGCTCCATTTTGTCATCCTCCCAGGGGCGCCTTAGTCAATTATATCGCCGGTCAGAGGTCCACGACGCGACACCAAGGCTCAGGTGAAAGCAAGGTGGATATAGTCTTCTCTTGTATGCGTGGTGGTGTGGTGGTGAATAGTAAGAAGCAATTAATCTATTTCAAGGCCATCTGTTCGTTGTCCCTCAAGGTAATTGTAATTTCTAGGGTCAATATGTAGTCTGAATGCATATCAATATAATCCATGTACGGAGCAAGAGTTCTTTGACATGTACATTCTTTAATATTATTTGTCTCGCACTTTGATATATGGATTAGAAAGGGGCAACGCATCACTGTCTTCAAGGTTCAGAAAGGCAGATACATTAGCTTATTCCACTTAAGATCATTTCATTCCACTCTAAAATTGCCTTAATATATATAATATCTAACGTTGCTTACTTACTTAAGTCTTGCACTTCGATATAGGAATTAAAAAAAAAAAATTACGAAAAAGAAAAAGAAAGACCCGCCAATCGAGACATTATTTGTTCGTCTACGTACATACACACAATCTCATTCCATCTGACGCGTCGCCCACGTGTATTATTTCCACTGTCACATTCCCTTCCAGCTGTAAACGCACCATCACCCTTTCTTCCATCTCGCCCGCCACTCTACTTCCGCGCCTTCATGTTCACAAACTTGGAAAAAAAAAAAAATCCTTCTTTCCATCCTTCCCATTCGTCGAAGTTCACTCTCACCTTACAAACTCTCCACACCTCCATTCCTTTCCCCTTAATTTCATATATACATATATTTTTTTTTTTTCCACTCTAACTTCATCTCTCCTTCTCCTGATGTTCTCTCTCTCTCTCTCTCTCTCTCTCTCTCTCTCTCTCTCTCTCTCTCTCTCTCTCTCTCTCTCTCCCCTCCCCCAAAACCAATGAAGCATCCAAGTCAGCCGCTAACATATGCCTTCATCAAGCCTCGAGCGACACCCCCTCTCTCCCCTCCCTCCTCTCCTCTCCTCTCACTCCAGTTTGTCTCCCAGCCTCCCTAACCTCCCCCTCTCACCTCGTGTTTTGTCTCTCCCTCCCCCCTCCAGGAACCCTCTTAGACCCCACAGTCACCTGAGAACGCCGCGGCACAGCACCAGGAACACAGCCATACCTTGTGGCTTTATTAATCCTATTACGGCAAAAGCCCGCAGGTTCGTGGCAAGGATTCCCCCTGGGGCCATCCCACCCCGAGGAGGAGGAGTGGGGTTAGGGGCGCCGCGGCAGTGGGGGGAGGGGATCCAACACTCCCCCACACGAGACCGCTTTTTATACGCTCCAAATTGTCTGCATTTTTTAGCGAACAATCAATTACCGGCAGTTAGGTAAGTGCATTTCGGTCCCGTTTCTCGCCTTATTAGGCATTGAAGACCCCATTTGGGAGGCGATAGGTAGGAAGCGCGGATACCTTACGGGTAAAAATCTCAGATATCAAGGAGATCAGGGAGAGGAGAGTGTGTTATTGTGGCGAGGGGCGGCGGCGGGGCGGTAATGAACACACGCCGCCGTCACTAAGTGGAGTTTATCTCACAGGCCGCTCGGGAAAATGCTCCGTTGTTTCCGTTCGGCGAAATACCGAGGACAGCATTAGTCAGTGATCGTTGCAGCGGCGCACAATAATCAGGGGGGTTGGGAGAAAGAGTTCGGATCTTGCCTTCAACTTTTCTCTCCGTTTCCCTCCTTTCCTTCCTTCCTTCCTTCCTTCCTTCCTCCTCCTCCTCCTCCTTCTCTTCTTCCTCCTCTTCCGCGACAGCCATCAGGTATTGGGCGAAGCTGCGGTCGAGCACTACCTGGGGCGCGAGTGTAGCCTCCGGGGCCCGCGGGTAATGGAATTGAGACAGTCAGCCTCTTGTTATGACGGGCCCGCACGACCCTCATAGCCAAGACGCATGTTGTCTGGCGCCCCTCATTAGCCTCGACCCACCTCACGCCGCCTGGGACTTCCCTTGAGGCACTCCCAACACACCGACACGACACCTTTTTCCGACAGCGTGCTCAGTCTTTCCGCCCAGCCAGCGGTCCCCTGTCTCTCCTAACAGGTTAACAAGGGATTGTTTAAAGTAACTGGGTCGCGTCACCTCGCTGATGGAAAAAAAAAGTGACGAGTTGTTATGAAGATGCAAGTAAATAAAGATGTACTTAGTCAATTAATAACTGTTTCATTTTATCTCATCTCATCCCCATTGTTCTTCTGTATCGATGTTACTACAATATTGTATTCATTGAGTGTACCAGTGTATGAGTGCGATGAACCTTGAAGAGGGAGGAGTTATAAGATAATTTAAAGTAAAATTATCACTAATGAGATGAGTATTATGTCTTTTACAATAAAAAAAATCAATATATAGGATAATAAAGATAAAAGATAAAGGACGACAGCACACGCTACAGATACGCGTGGCCTCACCGCTCATCATCTCATTGGCTTATAATGGATATCTCTTACCCAAGGACTCACAGCCACGGTGACATCCGGGTCTCCACAGTTTATTTTCTCGAGGTTTCCCCTCAGTAAATAATAAGATAAAATAAATAAGTAAAATAAATAAACCAGGTAATAGATGCTTTAAGCTGCGGAGCAACTTAAATGACCTTCCCCCAGTGGCGGGAAATTCTAATTTTTAGACGCGTCGCAATCCTGGTCATACGGAGCCCGCCTGCACACGCCACGCCAAGTGCCGCGCCGCCGTGATGGTTGCGGCGAGTGACATGTTGCTGTAAGTGAATATTTTTCAATATGTGGAACTTTATCTGCATTCTGATCACACTATCGTATTTACGAGAATTTTTCCTACTTAATGTAATAATATACTTCAGCATTCAATGATTAACTGTTGAAAATAGCGAGCAGAAGTAAAAGATGTTATAAACATTTTTTTTTAACATCACAGTTCAACCCGTCGAAATATTTTCTTTCTTGTTTTATCAAGTTTTTACAATACATCTTGATTCTACAGTCACTGCCGAATCTGATGGTGGCAACTAAAACTGGCCATCTCGTATATGAAGTGAACATTTTGAGCGCTCGCTAAGTCGAAATATGTAAAATACAGCAAAATAGTGGATCTGACGTAGAAATGTAATAAAATAAAGATCCGCCGTCAAAAGTTACATGTTAGGAGGAGTTTCCGAGACTGAAATCGCAATTTTTATATGCGATGGACACCAAAAGGTACTCCTGGCTAAATCATCGTTGTACCCTCCAGGGGCCAAGCGGAGCGGTGGGTTAAGATATGCAGTAACAATATTAGAACTCTCTGGCTCCGCTCGAGGAATAAATAAATAGATAAAAGGCGGATGAAAGAAAAACGCAATTCCTACCTCTCACTTACAGAAGTGAATGGAAGATTACGTGCTGGACCACGAGTCGCTGCGTAGATAGTTACGTCTGGCCTGACTATTATAAGGTGATACATTCATTCAAGACATGGCTTGGAGTGAAATATACGATACTCATTTAGGCACGCCCTATAATCTTTTAATGCTGATCCCCCCTCACAAGCCATAGGGAACATTTCACTTCACCTTGTTGCATCAAGACTGGATTTTAGTCGCCCCCCAATGGGATCACTTTCTGACCACTTTTGAGAGTGGCAACTGAGCAGTTATATATAAATCATTCAATAGTCTTTGATCAGTCTGGCTTACACGTGTCTGAACCTCAGACAAGACTTCTAGCCACACTGCAAACATTTGATGAATGATCGGAGCTCCCCGTCCACTCAGCGACCACCAATCACGCATGTATTCTTCCCTAAACGATCACCAATCACAGGCATCAAGAGGAGAGATGGGGCCGCCGGGCGGGGCGGGGCTTATCTATCACTTTAGCCAATGGCATGAATCAAAAGGGAGGGAGAGGAAGAGAAAACAGAAACAAAGAGTACTGATGAATGTATTGAAGGCAACAGCTGGTCGGCTTATTCAACAGCCTTTCGAAATCAGAAATGGTAAGCAAGCTGGATTGTAACGCTGTTACAGTTATTTGGAGCTACTTCCCCCTCTGAGAAATAATGGAACCACGAGCCAAAATACCATGAGTCACGATCGAACTCTCAATTTATAAATTATGTATTTTGAGGAAGAAACAATCATTTAGTACACCAGAGCAACGCCACATACTGAGTAAACTTGTGACACCGCAGAGATGACGCAGCAGCAAGGAGAGAGAGAGAGAGAGAGAGAGAGAGAGAGAGAGAGAGAGAGAGAGAGAGAGAGAGAGAGAATTTTGTCACCACAGGCATCGCGATGGAGCGAGACAATCTAACACTCGGATATTTTACTCACTGATTGATTCAATTCGTACTGTTTAATTGTAGTTTTGAAATTCAGTATCGTTTTCATGATGCATCACACTCTTGCATAATACACTTTCCATAATTCATTGCTATTAATTTTTTTTTCTTTATTTTCATCTGTTCATTTTTTTTTCCTTTTTTTCTCTACTTAATGCGATTACTGTGATGTTCACCCGTTACCTTCATTCCTCTATAATCATATCAATCTGATCTGTTACATGCATACGATACACAGTGTGCATGTTTCATGTTCTTGGACAAATCCTACAGAAAGTTATATACGTACTGTGATGACGAGAAAAAATATATGATGGTAAGAATAATAAGGTAACCGCACCCCAAATGTCTGAAGTTGTCTCAGGGCATGTCAGGAGAGGGCGTGCCCGTCTGGCAGAGCGATCGACGTACAGACTATGCCTTGACCTATTATAATCCGTAGGTTTCTGAGTGTGCTACGATAATCATGTTCCTCTACTAAATACTGGAAAAGAAAATATAACGTTACGCAGCATAATTAGGGCCGTGCGTAAGTGAAAAAAAGAAAAAAGATAAATTAGTGTGCAAAGAATGGTTAAAAACTAATGCGCTAACTGCATAGTTTATATAATTGTTCCTGTGCTCACCTCCAGCCACCAGGCGCCGTCCTGAAGCCTCGCTTAACAAGGCCATGAGCACTTCGCTGGTTTGCCTGTCAGACGTACCCCATGACGCACATGTCCGCCCCGATCACCTCCTCTCGTATGCCCGTGCCTTTGCATCGTTATAGAAACACGCTGCACACCCATCAAGGAAGCTAGGCCACTCTTTCCTCAGACACACACCCACAGCGACCGATTTTGAATACCTCCGTAATGATGGCCTAATGTCTTATTACCACCCTCCGTGCTCCTACCACGCCCCCTCACGTAATTACCGATATGCTCATTTGAAATTAAGATGGAAGTCAAATTACTCCATCCACTATACATTACCTACAGCAGGAAGATGCAAATTTACAAAGCTTGTCTTACAACGGAAAGGCTGGACTGAGGTCAAAGAGAATGAAACATACCGAGCTTCGTGAAGGCTGACGGTCTTCCTCTGGGCGGCCCATTGTTTTTTTTTCTTTTTCGATTTTCTTCCTGCAATGCGCTGGGTGTCTGTAAACCGCAAGTCAGTTCAACAGTGAGAACTGCATCAACACACAACACAATACGTTCAAGTGGAGTCCAAAAATATAGTATTTTAAGAAACTCAACGCATCCCCTTACACCAACGATGCACCCACACTGAGTTCGCAACTCTCTCGATTTCGACGGTTTCATAATTCGGCTTCCAATTCCGAATGCATTATATTACAGAACTGGTGTGCGTCATTGTAACTTTGTAATACATGAAAAAAAAAAATCTTAGATGCAGGTAATTTTCTAGTAAGATGGAATCTGAGACGAATGGACCGACATGATGTCACCTTTTTACAGCGTCCACTGGACCACGCTTTGAGATTTATTTTTTTACATATTTATTTACTTTTATTTCTTATGCAGGAGGCTGAGGTTATGACTTATCGAGGTGGCGGGTACATGGAACAAGTATGCCAAAGGGGTACTGATGAAGGGGCAACGAAATTTATAGAAAAAAAAAAAAAAAAAAAAAGAACCCCCGAGGTGCCAGTCCCTAAAGGGGTATAATGTTATCGTTACTGAGACGCCGGATGAAGCTGCCTCACCTGTCAGGAAATACGGGCTTTGTAATACTTCTATGTTAATGTCCCGGGATGATTCATATGCCTCACCAAACGCATTCATCGCTGTGGCGTCGCCTGCCTGGATCCTGCGCAGGATGAATCACCTGCAGCAACTTTTAAATACCCTGGCCTTCATTTCTGAAGTAAGGAAGAAATGCTTACATTAAGTTGTGAATAGTATTAATAATATCATGCAACCAGCAAGGTTTACTGAGAGGTCAAGGAGTTTTGTGCAGAAAAAAAAAAAAAAAGGAAAACGGACCTTTCTTTTTATTTATTTATTTATTATTTTATTATATATATATATATATATATATATATATATATATATATATATATATATATATATATATATATATATATATATATATATATATATATATTTTTTTTTTTTTTTGCAACATTTGCGTTCCCAAGACTGAAAAGTCTGCGATAATGTTTGTTGATAACTTATGACTTGTTTGAGACTAATAGAGATCAAAGTTGTTATACACTTTTTTTTTTTACATTTTCCTCTTCCTTCCTCAAACTAACTGCTTAACAACAAAGAAAAAGAAAAAGCTTACGATTATAGTAAGGTCAGCAAATTCTATTATTTTCACCAATTATTCTTCATTTCCACATTGAGTGCTCTCTCTCACTAAATGGTTGTTTTGGCAACTCATACCTTCGCATCCCATGCGATGTCCTTTGGTCTAAGTTCGCAATAATGCACCTAATGTAGATGTACGTACCTACAATGCAGCATGTGTAGCAGCCTTTGTGTCATATAGGCAGACATGAGCCTGGTGTTTGTAATCCATAGCTACACTTCTGCCAAATTGGTGTGCGACACCCAGACTGCCCTGCCTTAACCAATAGTATTTTTCTTTAAGGCACACAAACAGTGACAACTAGATTTCTTTATTGAAAACAATGTACAACATCAAGAGTACTATAAACATTTGAAGTAGCGGCATCAAAACCTCAATCATTAACACATCCCCTCATGTAGTACAGTCGCAACAACTAAAAACTCAAAATATAAAGGAAAGTCTTCTGTGATAATCTAATCTGTCTATTCAAATCTAATTATTTTTCAGTGTAATTGTACATACTCACATGATCATATATTTATCAGTTATGTATTTTTATGCACCTTAAGTAATGTGGAACAACGTAACAAATTTAATACGGAAATTGTACACATAGAAAGGAGAAAAATATCAAGTATTAATAATCTGGTGTTACCCAAAGATCTCATTCCTACACTGATTCTTATCCTAAGTCACATTATCTTCCTGTACCTCTGGATAATGAATAAGTATTAACCATTTTCCTTCGCATCTGGATAATGAACTAGCAATCAGGCCCCACCAACACCATGGACGGTAAACAACTGAAATAGCCACTGACTGGAAGGTGATCAAAGAATCTCCTGAGCCAGGTAGCCAAGACCACAAGACTCTGCTAGAGTTACAGGAGAGCACAATACCTCTGACCAAGGAACTGCCCTGAACTGGGACCAAACTCACACTCTTTCAGCTGTGAGCCAAGCACTGTACCGAAGAGCTACCCATCTCCCAAAACAAGAGCTACTTTTAGATTATCACAATTTGTAACCCATTTAGCATTTCATAAGCAGAAATTCTACAAACTTAAGATTTGTACATAATTGCATGTATTTCTACTTGTTTTGGCATATATAGATGGTTATTTTTGCTACATACATATGCAATCCTACCAATTAAATACATTTGATTAAAGGATAGCAAAGAAACTGGTTAAAAATTATGACATGATTAATTTACTTCACTGATGTTGTACATTCTTTACCATCCATGCTTAACTCTTCTCTTTTGAACCAAGTTTGTGTCAGTGAGACTCATCAGTCTTGCCATGGTACTGCATATAAATGTTGAGAGGAAATATTCTTCCTTAATTACTACTTATTCCCTCAACAAGATCTTTACTTCACTGCTCTGGTGACAAGGTTGTACATAGTTATTTTGGCTCCAACATTCATGTATATAGGCAGCAGCTTAGTTTTTACATGCACCCATCCATTACCAAGCAGGTGTGTTTTGTCTCCACCACTATTTAACAAACTGGCTGATCTTGATTATAGATCAGTAAACAAAACATCACTGATTATTGTTTGAAACACTACATATTCTTTATTTTAAAAATTATTACCGGATAATTAGAAAAAGGTAAAATATTAAAGTTAATTATTAAAAAAAGGCAATGCTTGGGTAAAATATTTTTCAGATTGTAAAAAGTACCTACCCTACAAAAAATGGAGATTTGTAGTCATCAGCACCAGCTTCTTTTCCACCCAAGATAGTATGACTATCAATCTAAATGTACTGGCTGGAAGAGGAAGCAATGTTAAAGCATGCAAATGCTGGATTCTTGTATTCTCTTGATTAATGTAGTAAGTGTTCAAGAAGTATGTCAAATACCAAAACACACAATTTTCACCAGGGACAATCTTTGTGTTCAGTGCATCATCCTCCACATTCTTTTAAAATAAAATGCACTCAGTCATCAAGATGAATTCACAGGAATCATACATGAACAATCTCATTGCACACACTCACACCTGCCTATCTATTATAAGAATTAAAAATTTAACAATCTCAAAAAAGACAAAACTCTTTTGTCATGACATAATCCCTGATAATGTGCCTAGAATGTTGTTTCACATCTTTAGTGTACATTAATATATGTTATTATGAGACAAACAGTCATGACATCCTTTCATCTGGTCTTGAAACTTTCCTATTAATATGCCACATGTCAGTTATAATCAACTCACCCTTATAATAAGGCTGAGATGCTATTTTTTTATTTATTTTTTTCAAGGATAAGGATCTCTGTGTTTCTTACAAATGTCAACAACCAACTCTTAAACAAAGTGCTGGTGTCTTCAGCAACTGTGCAGTGGAAAAAAAAAAAAAAAAAAAAAAAAAAAAAAAACAAGGGGTACCAAGCTCAAGTTGCAGTTGTGAGTGGGTGATGTGAGGTTCAGTGCCTGTGTGTGGCTATACTGCTGTGTGATTGTGAGTTGTGGGTGCTGTGGCACAGTGGGTGTGTGTGGGTTTTCCAGCTTATGAGAGTGTCTTCAAAGAAAAAGGCTTATTTAAACTTATCATCTGTCTGATTCATTACAATGTAAGTATTCTTTTTCATCCATGTCCAACCACCACTGTGAGGTAACAACTGGCACCCATCACACATCTGAGGACAGATTTCACACTGATTGTGTGTTGATGTGTCTCACTGCTCTCTGTTCAATTATATATTAAACCTTGCAAATAAATAAATAAAGAATAAAAAAAAATTATATATATATATATATATATATATATATATATATATATATATATATATATATATATATATATATATATATATATATATATATATATATATATATATATATATATATATATATATATAAGCAAAAGGATCATTAACAGTCCATTGATAAACATCAGATATACAACCAAGATAAATATGTAGGACAAAAAGGAAGTAATATAAAAGTGTAACAGTAATAATAAAAACTTACACATTTTTTCACAATACATGAGGCACAATATAAAACACATATTGCATTATAATCTAGAATGAACATTTTTATTTCTAGTCATAGTCTTCCACATCCACTAGATGCAAGTTACATTTCTGGTACACCTTTTTATCAGTGGACTGAGTGAAGGGTGGAACAGCAATGTTGCTTCCTCACCCCTTGAACAGGGAGTGTGTTCCTCAGACTCAACATAGTGGCACATTACTTATCTTAAATTTCATCATCTCAGAAACTCACACAAATAGTACATAAAGCTACTGGTGTTCAAATTGATTATTAAGAAAATATAGGACACCAGTAACTTTATCATTAATAAAAAAAGCTTATTGTAAGGAGTATGAATAACTTCACATTTTCAGCTATGCAAAGTCATATAAAATTATTCCTAAAAGTAAAGCACAAGTATTAATTTCCCCCCCTCAAGCTGAAACTTTGATCTGAATGAGGGCAACTCTGCACACTCACACACCATAGTAATAATCATAATAACTAAAGTAATAATACACTAAGTTCTCTCTGGATGGGCAAAAATGCATTAGGAGATTTTTGGGAGAGATTCTGCTACTTAGAAATTTTCTGATCTCCTTCCTAATCATCTTAAAAAAATATTCAACAATTTTGATCTAGCAACACCAATATAACCTCCATAATCAAAGCCAGACTGACTTGACATCAAGGTTATAACATTGCCTGATACAGATCCAACTGGCTCCTTTGCATCACCAATAACAGGAGGCGTGTTACTACCTGACAGCATAATCTAAGCTGCATCCTTGCAATCCAGCCACCCAAGCCAGACTTGAGCTTTAGTGAAATGTAACAACTTTGGATGATCAACTGACTTTAATACAAACTACCAGTGATGTGACAATGGACTAACAAATCCTGTTGGACAGCAGGTAGTGGTCACTTGTGGTTTGATGATCCTATTCATATCCATTACTTGCTGCTCCAGGTTCAGCTCCTGGTTAACATCCTGTCTCCATTACATGATTGTATCTTACAGCTTTGATAGTAATTTTCACAGCATCTCTAAATAATGAAGCTATATAAAAAAAAAAAAAAAATGAAACTCAATTCTGTACAATGAAAGGATATCAAAATGGCACATTATAACTTCTGTGGCACTTGCAGGCACCAACAATGGCCTGGCTCATTGTGGTTAAGAGATGTGCTTCCTGAGCTGCCTTGCTCTTAAAATATTGTAACTGAAGTCAAGCATGTGTGCAGTCTCATAAAGGTACTGAAATCTGACTCATGGTGGAGGACAACAATAATGCAGTTGAAAATATCTGGTCTGATTCTCCCACTACTGTCTGATAAATTTCTACCCAATCTACTGCTGATTAATTAAGTGCACTAATCATGCTGAAAGTTGTGTGGTTTGAGATTCAGGAAAGCCACAAGAGAGTTGACAGTGCTAGTTATATATACAGGATTACATAAAAATGACCTACTCCCAAAATCTTCCATCATATTCTGACTAATGGGCTATTCACAAACCTGGAATTTTCCAATAGACGGAACACTTTTTGTACCACTTATTCCATCTAATGGAGAACTTAGTGCAATAATGAAATGAAAAAGACAGCCTACTCTAGGTAAGAAAATGCAAACGAAATGACCATTAACCATAGGATAATCTAAACCAAAAGCTAGAAATCTACTCTCATAGGTCTAAAAGGAAACTGCTAAACATTCTACTGATCATTTAATATGGAAGCCTTCAATGTCGTTCTCCTCAGAAACAAATTCTAACCTCATATAAAACCTGCCTACGATTGCCTGGAAGTACAGTTCATGCCCTTGAGAACTGCTGATCTGTATTCATTAACTCTTTTTTCTGTGGAGCAGATGTTAATTCAAGAATCCAGGATTTCTAAAATTATATTTTCAGACCTTCATTTTCACAAACAGGAAATGCAATTGATAATACAACTTATATACACTTAGCTGTGTATATGAAGGATACTGCTAATGTGGCTCTAGTGAGTCACCATATCCATAAATGTTGTTCAGTACCTTCTACTGCACCACAAGTACACTGTCACAAACACCTTTCCAGAAAATACTTTTCCTTACTTCCTATTGTATCATTTGCCTTGCACACTGGACACACACTTCAGGCCGTCAGACACAGGGACACTTCCTGCCACTCATTGTGTCAAGTCATGTAGTTCTGAGGTTCAGCTTTCTTGCTTACTGCTCAGAACTCTACTAGCTGCCTACTTCTCCTACAGTACTGCAACAACAAGTAACATTCATCTCCCAAGAAATATTTGTCCACCATGCATGAAATTCTATTCCAACCATTCCTTCAAATACAAGTTCTGTTAGTTTGTAAAGTTTACTTTATTTACAATGATGTAGTATTTAAACTTTAAAACATTCTTAAGTATATGAAATTAAATTGAGACTGTGCAGTTACTGATGGTCATATACACACGTACTTTGAGAACAGAACTGCAATGAATTAAATGTGAATATTAACATTTAAAAGTTAGAACAGAAAATAATTTCAATTAAGTCCATGTTTTTATCAGTTGGTAATAAATGGGCATGACAAAACAGCATATGGTAATATTTAGATGTAAAGAACCTATAAGTTTCAAAATAACCAAAGCAGAGACCTGTCAATACAAATTTTATGCTGCCAAAAGTTTCTCACAGGAAATTACTACAATTACCGAAGACAGCAAAATGAGAGGTGTTATATTCAAACCATTATCATTTAAAATTCCCTCTTTAACTTTTTTTTTTTTTCCAGAAAACTAGCTTTGCATTAGCACAAGAAAATTCAGCATTAGCACAATATCAATTTCTCACACCATAACAGACCACTGAAGGTAACTAGGTAGTCAGGGAAATGTTCTCTCTTTGCTCAAGTATAAAACTAACAAGAATTTGAACAACATTCCAAAATAACATCTAAGTAAGTTGCATAAGCCAATGTTTTGTATGTTTAGAATATAAATTTATATAATAACAAAATATAATGAATGTCCTAAAGCTTAACTTTAGATCTCACTTCTGCACTGTGTATGAAGCCCACAAGGAACCCATTACATATATAAATGTTTCATGCTGTAGCCAAATGTATTAAATAAAGTACAGTGGTTGGCAAAAGGCACTGTTAAAGACTTTTTTCAACTATCCATATGACTAAATTTTTAGTGTACACACTTTTATTTATATATGAGACCATAGGAATTGTAAGGGTTAACATAAACAGAGAGTAACTATTTATGTATACAGCATGTAGGCATATACCATACAGATCCATCAACTCTGCTGGCAGCTACAATTTCAAGTCTCTCATATATCATCCATGCATCTCTACCTGCTTTTTACCTAATAATGATGGCATGCCATATCAACTTCTTGACTGAATAAGATTTGAAGAAAATTTTACATAAGTAAATGAATGAGTGTGACCAAGAAGAATGAGCACAAAGCTTTTTGTTAATAAGTCATACTGAGTACATCTTAATTTATCTATCTGTATTCCAGACTGATATTTTCCTTAAAGGGCAAATGTCAAGATATGGCTTTTATTTCATTCAGTAGAATATCATATGAATGCATAACATTTTGTTAACAGAGGCTGTATCTGATGCATTACATTTGTGAAATAAACAAAGAAAAATAAATAAGCAGCTACTATATTTTTACTTTAATTTCTTTGTGATTGCCAGAGAATAAATGTTAGGCGCTGCAGAATGAGTACATAAGATGCTTGTATGTGACTTCACAGTAATCAGTTTTTTTATGAATATCAATGACAATTTATTCTGTAATATGTACTGAGAATGTACCAACTATCAAGTGCTGATGACAAACACCCACTGACTGAGAACTAGAAACCAACTAGGGCAGTAAAATGCATCATCAATGTAAAAATATTCAAATTATCTATTGACAAAGCAAAGTTGTGTGCATGTCATCTACCATGAGTAAAGGGCTTCTGATGATAACAAATCATTGTAATATTCCTTATTCTTTGCATTTTGCCAACCACAGCACATTTCAGTTCACATGAATCATGATGACATAAGATAAAAGTAATTTTATATTCAATATCAATTCAAAATTCAGAGTAGCTTTAAAAAACAACCCACATCATCAAAATGCTGAAGTCCTGTTCACAGGAATGGCAAGTCTTCCTAGCAAAGGCTCTAGAAGTAATCCTCACCACTGCCAGCTACAGCAAACTACCTTACAAATTGTTCCCAAAGAGCTTCACGACCAAGGCAGTTTTCATACTGTGATCCTTGGCACATTGCAAATGTACTTATAACTACAAATACCAACTAGCATCTACTCTCAAAATATTTATGAACAAGGACTAACAATCTTCACACTTTGACACTCCAGCTATCAATGTTTTCTTGAATGGTGCATTGAGATTTCACCTGAGTCACCATTGCGAGTAAACTGTTTCCATAATTACTGTCTACACATCAATATCCCATAACTTTAGAATAGGAAAGACATTCTCAATGAATGTAAATACTATTTTTGTTGAAGTTCTGATGCATGGTAGTATAATGAATCCAGGTATGTATATATATATATATATATATATATATATATATATATATATATATATATATATATATATATATATATATATATATATATATATATATATATATACTTTCTAAATTTAAATGCCAATGATTTTATGGATAGTTTTACCTGTTGACTCTGTTGAGAGCCAGAGCTGTCTCAGTGTGATCAGGAGCCACTGTAACCAGAGGTGGGTCACTTGACTGTTGAGTGGACCTGTGCTGTTGTTATCTGTGAGAAAAAAAAAAATACACTCATCAGCTGTTACAAATAATGTATGGTGGTACCTCGATTTGTAAGTTTAATTAATTCCATGACAGGGCACATAACTCAATTTGCTTGTATGTCAAATCAATTTTCCCCACTGAGATTAAATGAAATGCCATTAATCTGTTCCAGCCCCCAAAAAACCATCCAAATTTTTTGTTACGTGTTTTTTAATACAGTAAACTGTCAATATAACAAACCTCTGTTTAATTAATTTTGGATATAATGACCCCTTTAAAGATATCGTACACTTGTTTTATTTTATGAGGCTCCACAATTACGGCATTTCAGAATTATCAAATGCCTGCTTTATTTTATGAACATCCTAGGTCTTAAGACACAGGAGAGTTGGCTGACACAGTCAACTGCATGTTCGAGAAATTAATTGTGGCTGTGATACAATGCTCCTTCTTTCCCTCCCTGCCTCTCTCTCCCTCTGTGTGTGTGTGTGTGTGTGTGTGTGTGTGTGTGTGTGTGTGTGTGTGTGTGTGTGTGTGTGTGTGTGTGTGTGTGTGTGTGTGTGTATTTACCTAGTTGTATAATAAAGGGTTTGAGTGGGGCTCATAGTTTCCTGTCTTCATATCTATATTTATCCAGAATTTTCTTAAATTTATGCACAATTGGTGCTGTAACAACCTCCTCATTTAGACCATTCCAGATACCCACAGTTCTATGTGGAAAACTGTATTTCTTAATGTCCCTCAAACACTGACTCTTCCTGATCTTCTTTGAGAGCCCTCTCGTCTGTGCAGCTTCATCTTCCAGCAACACCAGATCCTGCTTGTCTATCTTCTCAATGCAGTTAATTATTCTATACGTCGTTATTAGATCTCCTCTTTCTCTTCTAACTTGCAAAGTTGGCAGTCCCATTTACTTCAACATCTCTTCGTTACGTTAGGTCTTTCAGCTCCAGTACCATCCTTGTAGCTGCCCTCTGAATTCTTTCCAGCTTCTTTATGTCTTTCTTCATATGCGGAGAACACACCACTGCTACATATTCCAGTCTGGGATGTAGCATAGTTGCTATAATTTTTTCATCATAGTCTTATCCATGTCATGAAATGGCACCCTAATATTTGTTAGCATCCTGTATGTTGAGCCAAATATCTCATTCATATGCTATTCTGGGGTCAAGGTATCTTGAAAAATCACTCCTAGGTCTTTTTTCCTCCTTGCTCCTCATTATTATTTTTTCCTCCATTTTAGAGTCCCATGCAGGTCTTCTTTTACTTTCCCAATTCCATCACATGGCATTTCTTAACATTGAATTCCAATTTCCACTTCTTGCTCCATCCATAAATCTTGTCAGTATCTCTTTACAACTCTATACAATCAACATGGCTCTTTATTACTCTTAACAACTTTGCATCATCATCAAACAGATTAATATAACTGGATATCATTGATATAACCGCATATCATTGATGTATATTTGGAATGTAATGGGTGCTAACACTGATCCACTTGTTACATTACTCCAACTTGAACAGGTGTTTCTGATCAGTTCTCATTTCTCTATCCTTTAAGTAGTCTCTCATCCATTTTAGCATTGTCCCTCTCAGTCCTCCTATATGTTCCATCTTCCACAATAGTCTTTTATGTGGAACTTTATCATGTTTGTGTGTGTGTGTGTGTGTGTGTGTGTGTGTGTGATTCACCTACGGTCGTCTGCTGGTCACCCAGCCAGCCATTCTCTTATGGAAAGAGGTCAGAGATCATAGTGACTGATCTTTGGGTAGGACTGAGATCACTGACACACCACACACCAGGGCAGTGAGGTCACAACCCCTCAGGTTACATCCTGTACCTAATTGCTGCTTGGTGAACAGGGGCTACATATTAAGAGGCTCGCCCACTTGCCTCGCCGCATCCAGGAGTCAAACCTGGGCCTCCTTGGTTGTGAGCCAACTCTGCTAACCACTACACTATGCAGTGTGTGTGTGTGTGTGTGTGTGTGTGTGTGTGTGTGTGTGTGTGTGTGTGTGTTAACTCATCTGAGAGAGAGAGAGAGAGAGAGAGAGAGAGAGAGAGAGAGAGAGAGAGAGAGAGAGAGAGAGAGAGAGAGAGAGAGAGAGAGAGAGAGAGAGAGAGAGAGAGAGAGAGAGAGAGAGAGAGAGAGAGAGAGAGAGAGAGAGAGAGAGAGAGAGAGAGAGAGAGAGAGAGAGAGAGAGAGAGAGAGAGAGAGAGAGAGAGAGAGATGCACCACCAGCCACTGTCAAGGTCTCCTCACAGGCCATCACATAGCCACAATTCATATCTCTCTCTCTCTTTCTCTCTTCATATGCATTCGTTATAATGAGCGTTTACCATAAGAAAAAATGTATTTATAAATAGCAAATGTTGTATAAAAACATGTGAAATGAACAAGTGAGAAAAGGAATGCTGGGCAATTGTTGTGGCGCTCGCTGTGCCAAGTGCCAACTAGTGGCTGAGTATCTGAAGCTCGCTCATATCTCAGATTTTGGCTTGCAACTCAAAGCAAAAAAATTGTCCAAGTGACAGGTCATATCTCAAAAAAACCTGTAAGTTGAGGCACTCATAAGTCAAGACACCACTGTATTTCTTGTAAAAGGCAGAAAAGACATCACAACACTGAAAAAGGCAGCTGACCACTTTAAGAAAGGGAAGAAAAGCATAAGAGAGCTGATAACAATAGCTATATGAATGTTGATCAACAAAATGTGGTATTAAGTGACCACAGTATTCTGCCTACAAATTACCCAATACCCAATAACAATTATCTATATTGTAGCATATGCCCCAGCATTCCATCACTGAAAATTATCCAAGATGAACAAACTCTATTGCATCTTATCATTTTGCTCTTGCTATACATATTCATCTTCAATATTTTACTTTCACCCACCCTCAAAGATCTATCCTAATATCTATCACAAAAGCTGCATCACCTGTGAACAGCAAATGACTCATCTCCCATTTTCTCCAATTGGTCCCAGATCACAAACTTCATTCTCCTGATCATGTCATCCATGAAAATATCAAGCATCTTTGATACATTCACATATTTTATTTAAAGACCCCATCTGGACTAGAAAATATCTCTCTTTCACTTTGCTTGTATAAAAACACATCTTGCTTTCCTTTATAAAAGCCTTTTACTGCTCCCATAAAAAATAACATTTACCATTTGGTATCTATATCATTCCATTTTTTTTTTTTCAAATATAATGTGTCACTAACATTAAGACACTACTGCTAAGAAACAAAAAGTATTTTTACCTGATTTAGTAACTGCAAAAGTAATACCAAAAGAGGCAAGACACATAAGCTGTTACTTGAAATCCTGGATGCACTTGACATGTAATTTCCTTCTGCAAGACGCATATTATTATGATCCATTGCATGTTCATCATAGTCATATTCAGAAGTCAGCAAACCACCACGGATCTGTAACACAGAAATGTGTTATGAAATGAAAAGAAAAATCACAAAAGTATATAAAGCATAGACATAGAAGTGTACAACTGATTTCCTGCCCAATTCAGCCAATATTTGCATTGCAATACACAAATTTATAATGTCAGCAGTTGGTTATAATAAAATACATAACTTACTTGTATTGTGGCAGGATTGAATCCTTGAGCAACAGAATCTTGAAAATTGAGAAATGAGGTATTATCAGCAGCATTTGATGGCAGAGGTTTTCGTCTCATACTTTCTTCTTCATCTTCATCATCCTCTTCATAGTCTTTGCAGTTTTCTCCATCTGGCTGCACTACCACCAGTGAGGTGAGTGGTGTGACAAAGTGATTCTGTAAGAAAATCCATTGCATTTAGGCTTTGGATTGCTTTTCCATTTACTATACATATAAAAAAAAATCACGTTTATTTATTTATTTCATCTATGCATAAGGAAAGCAAACCAAGGTTAAAAAACATGTTCAGAAAAAGGAAAAGGCCTACTAATTGTCTCTCCCAAAAAGATAAGGAAAAATTTCAAAGTAAGAATCAACTCAGATTTAGAGGAATCTCAAAGCTCATCTCTCAAACAAGGTCAGGTCATAAGAAAGGGAGAACACATATTCAGGCAGAGAGTTCCAGAGAGAAATGAGAGAGTGAAGGTATTGGTTAACTCTTCCATAAAAGAGGTGGACAAAACAGAGATGAGTAAGTACAAAATTTTCTGCAGCAAGACAGCATGAGTAATGGAGATGGTTAGCAAAAAAAAAAGCAGACAGCAAAAAGATAGCAGTAGAACATAGCAAAGAGATGCAACATTGTGGTGAAGTGAGAATGTCAAAGCAAGGAGATCAGTGAGGTGAAAAGCTCTTGACTCTACCTTATCTATATGAATTGTGTTGAGTGGACCCCCCCATATGCACATATAAGGATGAAAAAGGCTCTTGCATATTATAAGACAAAAAACTGGCAGAGATGACACAGAACGCCCAATTTCTTGGAAGTTATTATTTTGACAAAAAAAAAAAATAAATAAATAAATAAATAAATAAAAATAAATAAATAAATAAATAAATAAATAAATAAATAAATAAATAAATAAATAAACAAATAAATAAATAAATAAAATAAGAAGCAAAATAAAAAATATATAATTTTCAGAACAGAGTTTTAGTGAGGAACAAATCAAGATTGCTTAATGCAGAAAAGAGAAAAGTTGTGTATCATCAAAGAAGTGAATAGTTGTCTGGAAGGTTATGTTAAGTAGATAAGTGAAGGAATTCGGTTTTTGAAGAATTGAAAGAAACAAGGTTTGTTCTGTCCCATTCTGAAGTTAGGGATAGATCAGAAATTAGGCATTCTGTGGTGTACCTTTGTGAAATTTGAAATTCCTCACCTCTAATGCTATGCTGAGAGCCTTCTTCTGGGCTGATGCCTTCTCGTGGACACCTCGAGCTGCCTTCTCCTCATTCAGCAGGTTCTTCAAATAATAAAGGTAAATCAGATCAATGCTTATTAACTGGCAGAAACTTTAAAAAAGTACCGTAAACATAAGTTGTGTATGTATATGCTGTCCAAATAACTGTCAATCAAAACCTAATCATCTCCAGAGAGATGCATATTAAGACTAGTCTCCCAGAAACATTTACAACTTGCACACAACCACAGGCCTCTGCTGATCATCTCAGAAGGTAGAAAAAAGTAGAATGGTTGGAATGACTGTCACCACAGCAAGCTCAGCCAACACAGATCTCATTGACTAAAAGGATCACAAAGCCTGACAGTAAAAGCTTCTGCTTATTAATGAGTAAAGAAAAAGACCTGACTACTCGTATACTTAAGACAAAGTTAAAAAAAACTAGAAAACACCAAATCCTCATTTTGACACAAACAAGTATACATTTTACATAAATAATAAAGCAGATGGAAGTGTTATTAATGTCTCTTTCATCAGCACAAGAAAACACTTGTCTTGAAACAGCTTGCAGAAATGGAATGAGACATTAATAAAATATTTTGTGAGAGGTCACATAATTGTGACTACAATTCTTTATGGATGACCCAAGGGTGAAGGAGTCCTCTTCCTTTTCAGTTTCTTTCTTATGAGGATTTGCTGAAACATTAAAAATATAATGTTTTTACCATCATATCATTTATACCTTGATCTTCAGGAATGCCCAAAGCCTCTTGATAAAGTTTTTGGGAGTAGGTGCTAAGTGGAGGTGATTCAAAAGGTGATGATCTGGTGGAACAACATTGTTCCACTCAGATACTCCCATGAAGAACTCCCCATTCCTGCCCTGTCCAGTGATGTTGGCCTTGATGCTCTGCTGTGTGGAATGAGTCTGGCCAGTCACCACCAACTCTGTTCCCTGCCCCATAAATAATCAGTGAATAAGATGCAGAATAACTGTCATCAGGTCAATAATATAACGAAAATGTTCTTAGTGATACTTCTGTAGATTATTAAATCTTAGCACACTAACAAACAAAGTATTCATATGTTATGTAGTAGCTCTAACTGTTAATTCTTAAAACACTCATGAATGATTTAGATTAACAATTTAATGCCTTTATTCTAAGTGGCAAAAAGGAGCAGGCAGGGATCGAACCCATGACAGTACATTCAAGTGTAATGCATCCCTTTGTCTTTAAAAATTTAGGAGGAAGTGGGATAAATCTTATGCCATGATAGGCTTTAAACAAGACTGGAGATGAAACCCATGACTGGGAGGATAGAAAACAGCATCTCAGATGTCAAGGCCATGACAACTGTTAGTTCTCAAGGTAATTTTTTTTGGTCTCTGTGCTCCCAATCATTACATAAGATTCATAACTCATTATCAATTGAGCTATAAGTGATCACCAAGACATACATTTTGGCTATGCTGCTACTACAAGCAGCCACACAGAAACATTCACATACAATTGCAGAAGTATGCAACAGCATTAATTACTGACACCATAGCTTGATTTGGTGTAGCATCTTACACTGAAATAATTATAGAAGTGAGTGTTGCTGAGTGAGTTCACCACAACAGCATCAGTAGAATAACTGAAGTCCACATCAAGGAGGATTGGGGAAGACAGTTCTTGGTAGAAGCCTTTCAGCTGGTCTGCTGCATCACTGTCTTCGTATATCTTCCTGGCACTGCCATGGTTCTGAAGAAAACCAAGCATATATTCATCACATGTAAAAATGAATAATCATAAACAGGAGTAAATATAAACTTCTAAAAGTAAAGATGACACCCAAACAATGAAAATAAGATGCAACCTTATCAGATGAAAACATATATTTGTACAGACTGGCAATAAGTCATGTGCTTCCTGTCCTCCATTACAGAACCCTATATAGTCTGAACTTGCATTCTGAAACACTGAAAAAAAGATTCTAGTAGTTAAGCAGGCAAAGAAAGATGAGTGCCTAGGAATTTAATCCATAGCAGAATACTCAAAGTACAAGAACCTTTACCAATCAAGCCACAATAATTGCCACAACCCATATGGTGTTTAGTTGACTCTGACTGTCTATCACTAAACCTGTACTATGCTTTCACTTTTCTAATGGAATGATTTTCAGCCTAGGGAAAATGATCTCCCAAAGATAACACAACAATTTTTTATGGTACCAGAAACTTGTGCTTCAATTCACCTGGAGGGATATTTTTTCAAGAAGTTCCATATCAGCTCCAGGGCCAAATCCGAGGCAAAATATTGTTGCCTTCTCCTTGTTTCTCTCTCTCACATTCCTGAGGAGGATGTTTTCAGAAGTGACACCCACAGTAGGTTGACCGTCAGTCAGCATCACAATGATGTGAGGTCGCACTGAGTCTGACACAGTACTTTCTATATCTTGTTCCATGGCATCCTGAAAAAGTAAGTAAAAAGCTGATTAATAAAGCACATCATAATGTATGCAAGATGTTCATGAAGACCTTCACAAAAGTTGTGATGGGCCTCTTGGTATATCAATCAATCAATACCGTGACGCAAAATAAAATGTCTTCCTTAAACACTGACATATTCAACACGAAATAGAAAAAAATGCCCTCCAAGTTGGATGGCCTTTATACATTCAGGAAAAAACAAAACAACAATTAAATAATATCCTGTGCAAAAAATAAAATAAAAGTTATATCTCACTACATTCTTACCTCAGTCTTAAATCTGAAGCATTTGCACACATTCTTAAGCCTATACACTGATAATAGTATATACAAAGTGAGGCAGGCAGCTAAAGTACACAAGTGCAGTAAGAGTGCATGTTAGAGGTGGTGCCATGTGCAGAGCAATACTGGTGTGGTGCCTGGGAGGTGCAACAACAGACTCATGTGTGGATTCACGAAACAATTTTCGCTTAACCTGAAATGGGAGGAAAATCTGTCAAATGAAGATGTGCTGTAACAATGCTACAGGTGCATAATTTTACAATAACAAAAAGAAAAAAAACTAAACTTTAGGGGATATGTGCTTAAACTGCTGCTCTAGGTGCAAGAGAATGGAGCTGAGACCAACACTTCCCACATGTTGCCAATGCTTATTACATCACTACTCTGTAGCATCTTCATATTTTATTGATTATATGGGGAATATCAAAACTTCAAATCTTAATATTAAAAAAAATAACCAATTTTACCTGTAGGAGCATATTGGCAACAATGAGGAATGACTTCCAGATTGGTGTGTGGTAAAAAATAATATCTGCTTCTATGATTTCATCTCTTTGTGCCTCAGCCCATGGAAGAGAAAGTGCTTATGTAAGACACATGGTGACAAAGCTGTCTCTGCTATGATGTTCAATGAAAAATATCAGAGAGAAAAGGCGCATCCTAAAAGTGTTGAATTCCAAAAGGCTGTATCCACTTTCTTGTTGTGACCAATACTCTGTACATTATCAACATCTTATAACTTCAAGTCAATGTTTCTGTTTTCAAAAGTTCTGTGTGGAATAATGAAGCACATCATTTGCAAAGACAACACAGTCATCTTCAGGCTCATGAAGAAGCCTTAACCAGTCTTCTCCTTAGCAAGAGAATGGCACAGTGGCTGTTTCCTGGGCCTGTGAGGAAGTGTTACCGGTGGATAAGGATAGCCTGGTTTGCGTCCAATACTTCTGCCTTTGACTGTACACGCCTGCAGATAATTAGGATGTTGAAAATGAATCCGAGGAAGAGGTCGCCGCCGAGAAAGTGCCATCTGAAGAGGAAGGGGAAAAACTAACTTAGGCTGAAGTTCATGGATCAATTTCTCAGCCAGCATAGTGATGGAGCTCTCAGTCTTTCCAATGGCTAAAAACAAAATCTTCAAACCTTTCCAAAATTATCCTATACAAAGAGACAACTGTTTAAGCCTTTGCTCCTGGATAAATTATCTTTTTCAAACATCAAGATAAAAAATGGTGAGTAGTGTACAATTTCCACTCAAGTAACAGTGGTGTTCCTCCTATACAAAAATGTTACCTTCCTTTAAAATAGTTTTCCATTCTTTCCATGTAACAAAAAAGTGAGGACCAAAACAAAGACAACTTTTACAAGGAGAAGTTCTAAGAGCTACAAAAACAAAATCTGACTCTGTTACCATCATTAATGGCTCTCAAAAAAAACACCTTGTTGAAACCTGATGCCTGATTATAGTTGCATGATAATGAATAATGCCTGAGACTCAGGCAAGACTAGATCCTCTGGAATGTTTCCTGTTGTATTCTCATGTGTCAATTATCTGTAGGATGAACACCTGTCTATGTGGCACTCTTGTCTCTGAGCACTAGCTACAGGAGAGCAGTGTGGTGCAAGCATCCAATGTTGAAGGTAGCGTTGGTCTTCTACACTTGTATTATTGTGCATTTTTGTTGCATTTCTTCATATTTACTGGACATTCCAAGTGAACATGTTACAACTTATGTACCTCTACTAAGAGGTAGTTTGTAGCTACTGCATTTGAGTTTCCATAATTTTGCAAAAATAAATATAGATAAATATTTAAAAAATTAAAATTGAATAAGTTGGATAGGAATCTTACATGTGAGTGTGGATGTTTAGAATAAGAGAAGGATTAGTCAAGACCAAAAAGCTATGAGGCATGAAGGAGACTAAATAGTGCTAATGTACCATTTACCAACTATATCAAACTGCCTCTTTAAATGGCTATATGGCCTTCAGTGTCCCTGAGTATACATAAATGTGTAGCTCTTAAAAGGATGTGTGAATTTTTCTCTTTCTGATATTTTATAAATCAGAATGACCATAAAATCAGTGGTAATAAACAAGACATTAAAATCTCTATTCCTGAATCAATTGGTCTACCCACTGTAAAAAAACAAAGACACAGAGACAACAGACATGTACACAATACTTATCCCCATTTTGCCTAATCAAGTCAAAGCCACAATGCATGTTTGTGATAACTGTTAGTGGATATCTTGTCAATATTGTTAACCACATTTAACTTTTCATCTGCAATGTACATTAGTCAATATCCAAAACTATGCATCTCAAATACAAGGCACCTGATATACCTGATGTCTATGGGCCTCAACATTTTTTTTCTCAAGGCATTTACTGAAATAAGAATCACCAGACCAGATTCCTCTCCCTGTCTGTTCTCTTCTGTCTGTTTCTCTTCCTTGTTCACATAACTGTCTGACTATCTGTCCATTTACTTATCACAGGAAGTCTTCACACACTCCTATCCACTCATTTCACCTTTGCACATTCTATTCCTTTCAGTCTTCTATCCTTCTACTCTTTGAGATAAACCATTTCTTTGTTATTTTATATACTGAGCTAGTTTCTTACATCCATAACAGATATCCAGTTCTGGTTTAAAGGAATTCTCATTTAGAAGGTGCATCAAAACATCATTATTGAAAGTACCTTATTTGAAAAATACAAGGAAATAATCATATACATACATTGTACACTATTTTAAAATCCCTTGTTACTATTTTCTTTGAATTCAAGAAATCATTATAAGGACTCCTTAATTTAAAAGCAGTGAGAAAGAACAACTTATCAGACACAATTATGACTTATATATCAACTTGCAACAGGAGAAATAAAGAGAAATGTACTGGAATAACTAATGTGGTGAGAAACCCAACAATTACTGGTGCATGTGAGAAGCTTAATGTAGCACCCTTGGATGCTGCCATGCACCTGTCTGCTCTGCTGCCTTTCACCATGCTGCAGGGTGAGAATCCCTTATCTAATTTTAGAAAATCAGGAAACCTAAAATCCAGAGTCTTCAAGTGCTGGCATTACCTACAACATATTAAAATTTTCATGATGATATGACAGATATATTATATGACTAACTAATTACTGCTGATGAATTGTAGTATATTCTCTAAGGAGGGCATCAGCTGAAACATAAGAAGTATCAAGTACTTCTGATTCTGATTCATATCATGTTTCCTCCCACCAACACATTCCACTCACTTATGTTACTGCATAATATCAGAACATCACCACATTAAGTATTTTGAAATGCTTTTGTACAGACAATAAATTTGATGTTTTGATTTGCCATAATTCTTTAACCATGTAGTCCATGTAGTGAGTTTGTTTTCAAAAATATATAGGATACAAAAAAGAGCTTCAATATAGAAAGCTTGAACTTTTAAGCAATTAAGATAAGGGATTCTCAGTCAATACTACTGCACTAACAATTCAAATACATGAATACTCCCATCAATATCAACAACAATCAAGGATATATACATCCAAACCTGAAAGGGATAGACTTGTGAAACTGAGCTTATTAATTTCAGGGTAACAGATGACAGAGATGTGCAGCAGCTCCAGGTAGTTATGTACAAATCAGGCAACAAGTGTGAAGAATGAATACAACATCCACAAAAATTCCATACAAAAATATCTCTGACTTTTATATTTCATTCCCCCCGCCCCAAAAAAACTTGTCTTCTATTATTTTGCTTTATAAAATACCTGTCAAGTAATAAGTCAAGTTATCTCTCATTCATAGCTAAACAACCACACAGAAGCAGCAGGTGAAGAGAGATGTAGTTTTCAAGCCAAGCAGAAGGAAAGGACACCATTCTCATTCTGAACAAGTCACTTCATTCACACACACACACACACACACACACACACACACACACACACACACACACACACACACACACACACACACACACACACACACACAGATAGAAAAAAAAAATAAATGCTGAACATAATAAGAAATGTCTGAGTGATAACATAGGCCATCAGGATAATGAAAGATAAAACATCCTATAAATAAGATTTCAGATCTCCATGGTGTTGAGATAAAACAACCTGGAAGAAGAGAACTGAATAATTTACATTTTCAAAGAAAACCTGCAAACTATTATATAAAACCAAAATATGTGTGCAATAGAAATAATAACAAATTATTGTTTTCTGCAAGAGAACAATAAAAGATTAACATCAGAACAAAATGTGGAGATGTTAGTAGCAAGAACTTTGAAAAGTGCTTCATACTACTTACTGTATTGCTGTAGAAACTACACGAACACTTTACCATATAATACTACAGGTAATACTGCCATAAGCATCAACTGGTACATGACTAGTATATTTTAATTCCAGACAAATGACTGTATTTATTATTAAAATTTGGGTGTTTCTTAAAGAAAAAACACACTGAAGACATACTTTAAGACTTGAGCTGAGGCCTTTGTATGAAAATATATGACACTTATTTGTGAATTATAATGTATAATGTCAATAGAAGTAAATAAATAAAAAAATAATAATAACAATGAAATAAATAAGTAAATGAATATATGTGTGTGTGTGTGTGTGTGTGTGTGTGTTTACCTAGTTGTGGTTTTTGGGAAGGGAGTAATCTCATAGTATCCCATCTCTATATCTATCCAGTTTGGTCTTAAAAGCGTGGACAGTTTTGGCATTGACAAGGTCTTCACTGAGTTTGTGTGTGTGTGTGTGTGTGTGTGTGTGTGTGTGTGTGTGTGTGTGTGTGTGTGTGTGTGTGTGTGTGTGTGTGTGTGTGTATTTACCTAGTTGTATTTACTTAGTTGTGGTTCACAGGAGGGGAGTAATTTCATAGTATCCTGTCTCTATATCTATCCAGTTTGGTCTTAAAAGCATGGACAGTTATGGCACTGACAACATCTTTACTGATTTCATTCTATTTGTTCACATTTCTATGAGGAAAGCTATACTTATTGATGTCTCTTCTATGGTTAACTTTCTTCAGCTTCTTACTGTGTCCCCTTGTATTCTGTGTGTCTAAATTTATAAAAAAATTTTTGTCCACATTTTCCATACCATTTATCATTCTGTACATGTTTATTAAATCTCCTCTCTCTCTTCTATTTTCAAGGGTAGGAATTTCCAACATTTTTAATCTTTCTTCATAGGTTGACTTGCTCAACTCAGGAACCACCTTAGTGACTGCTCTTTGTACTATATCAAATTTTACAATATTCCTCATAGTACGAGGAGACCACACCACTGCCACATATTCCGATCTTGGTCTTATCATGGAAATCAACTTTTTTATCATTCTTTCATCCAATTATGAGAATGCCATTTTTACTCTTTTCAACAAATTCATTGTCTCTCCAGTAATTTTATCAATGTGTATGTCAGGAGTCAAATTTTCAGTAACTGTTACTCCCAAATCCACTTCCTCTTTTGACTTCTTTAACTTCACACCATCCATCTCATAATGATATTGTATTCTCTTCTTACTCTTACCAAACTCCATTACTTTACATTTACTTAAATTGAATTCCATTTGCCAAGATTTACTCCATCTATTTATCTTATTTAAATCATCTAGCAGTACCATACAGTCATTTACATTTTCTATCCTTCTCATCAGCTTAGCATTATCTGCAAATAAGTTCATATAATTATCTATTTCTTCATTTATGTCGTTCACATATATTATAAACATTATTGGTCCCAACATTGACCCCTGTGGAACACCACTAGTTACTTTCAGCCAAGATGAATTTTGGTCTTGTATTACAGTTCTCATCTCTCTATCATCCAGATAATCCTCCAGCCACTCCAGCAGTCTTCCTCCAATTTTTCCATAATTTTTTATCTTCCATAGCAATCTTCATTGTGATACTTTATCAAACGTTTTCTTCAAGAATAGGCAGACACCATCCACCCATCCATCTCTCTCCTGCACAATATTGACTACCCTTGAATAAAAGGACAATAAGTTCATGGAGCATGATCTTCCCCTCCTAAATCCAAACTGACAATTTACCAAAACTTTATCTCTTTCCAAATGTTCCATCCACCTTTCCTTTATTGTTCTTTCACACAGTTTTCCTACAAAACGAGTCAAGGACACCAGTCTATAATTTAGTGGGTTTTCCTTATTTCCTCCTTTGAATATTGGTATAATATTTGCTCTCTTCCAAACTATTGGTACTCTTCCCTGTGATAGTGATTTCATCACTAGACTGTGAATTTTATCAGACAGTTGTTCTCTACATTCCTTCAATATACAGTTTGATACTCCATATGGTCCAGTTGCTTTATTTACATCAAGTTCTTCCATTGTCTTAAGTATTTCCTCATAACTGAGTGGGACTGTACTTACTGTATTCCTCACCAACTTATCCCTTCCAGCATCAAACTCCCCTTCCACAGTAAATACCAATCTGAAACTATTGTTCCCAACCTCTGCCATGTCCTCTGCATACTCATAGATTTTTCCTTCAACTTTCAATCTTGATACACCTTTCTTCTTCTTCATCCCATTAATATGCCTAAAGAGTAGTTTGGGTTCATTTATACACTTATCTATTATATCTCTTTCATAGTTTCTTCTCTCCATTCTTATTATCTCAATGTACTTTTTAACATCAATATATTCCTCCCATCTATTCTCAGTTTTCCTCTTCTTCCATCTGTTCCAAGCATTTGACTTACAATTTCTAGCCTCTTTGCATTTTGTATTGAATCATTCTTTACCCTTTCTAAACTTGCTCCTCCACTAGGTATAAATTTCTCCACAGCAGAATTGTATATCCTTATAAATTCATCCCATTTTTCCAAACATCTTCTGCATCTTCAAAGTCTTTCCAGTCCACAGCAATACAGTACTTTCTTAATTTTTCAAAGTCAGCTTTACTATATTTAAATCTTTTCACCTTATAATTTTCATCAATGATTACATTTACATTTTTCAAATTAAATTCCATCAATACATGATCACTTTTACCTAGAGGGCTATCATAGTGTATAGCTTCAATAATTTCCATGTCCTTGGTAAACACTAAATAAGTCTTGATGGTTTATCTCCTCCAATAAATCTTGTATCACAATCAACCCATTGAGTCATCAAGTTTTCCACCACCTACGGTAGTTTAATAGTCTATTACTCCATGAATTCTCACTTCCACTAGTTGTCAGTGTCTCCAAATTTATCTTTTTACAATTAAAATCACCAACAATAACTATATCACTACTTTCCATCACTATTTTTTCAAGGCTTTTTAACACATCTACCAACATCTCTTCATGACCTTTTAACCAAGCATTGGTCATAGGTGACACATACACTCCTACATAATTCATTATCCTTCCATTTCCACTTCTAATCATCACTTGTAGAATTTCAGACTTGTCTTCACTTTTTTATTACCTTCTCCACTTTAACACATTTTTTAGTCAGAATGATCACTCCCCCTCCTCCCTTGTCATTTTCATTTTTCATCCATAAATCATATTTATCATCACCAATGTCAGGAGTTCCCCATTAATTTTTCCATTTTTGTCTCACACAATGCAACATCTGGTGTGGTTCTGTTTAACAATTCAATTAATTCCATTTTAGTTGACATCTATCCATTTACATTAGTATAACATACCTTACTTTTTGATGTACCATTTCTTTATTCTCACATCTCTTAGTCTCCAGAAAACTTCTTCTTCTCCTCCTCCTCCATTCATTGTTCTTTTTTTTGTTTAACCTCATTTACTAGCTCTTTTTGCTTCAACCTTTCAGTCTCATCCATATTTCTGTTTATCCATACATTCCTATATTCTTCATCTCCAAGACCCATTAATTACTTCTGCTTGTACCTGTGTTGGAAACCTAATTCCCATGGGTCTCATTTTTTCTTCTTCATATTTCCCAATTCTATGGAACTCTTCCACTTGCTTTACTACCTGGCTGTTTCATTCGTCACTTTCTTCAGTAACTTATTCAACAGGTTCTTTTCTTTTCCTCTCTTTGAATTCTGTTTATTATTTCTCTTCCTTTAAACCAAATACAATTACTTGTTTATATACAGTGTCTCTCACTAACTTTTTCTCTTCTTTAATAACATTTACCATTTTCTGTCTGAGGTTTCGTTTCTCATTTTCTTGTTGTTCTATTATTTTCTTTAGTGATTCTTCAAATTTACATTCATTTAACCACTTATTTTGCCTCATTTCTGCATTCTTTACACTTGCCTTTATTTCCTCATTTCCTTTCTGAATGGTTTCTACTTTTCCTTTATTTGTTTCTTTAAACAGTAATTTTCCACCTTTAACTTCTCATTTTTATCTTCCATCTTTATCAACTTTGCTGTAATAGTCACCAACTCCTCACCTGTCTCCTTCTGATGTGCTTCCAATGCCTTTATTCTCTCCAATAACTTGTCCATCATTTCTTCCATATAGAAAATTTTTCTACACTGCAGTCTATAATTTATAGTTCTCTTTCTTCACCAGTAAAACCTTCTTTTGGGGTGCCACCCTCCACCATTTTTGTTGTGTAAACAAACCAACCAAACTTTCCTAGAGACAGGATAACTATACTCACGTACTGTTCTCCTCTCCCCATTTACCACCTAGGTATTACTGTGTCTTCATAACAGTGTGTGTGTGTGTGTGTGTGTGTGTGTGTGTGTGTGTGTGTGTGTGTGTGTGTGTGTGTGTGTGTGTGTGTGTGTGTGTGTGTGTGTGTGTGTGTGTGTGTGTGTGTGTGTGTGTGTGTGTGTGTGTGTGTGTGTGTGTGTGTGTGTGTGTGTGTGTGTGTGTGTGTGTGTGTGATTCGCCTATGGTTGTCTGCTGGTCACCCAGCCAGCCGTTCCCCTACGGCAAGAGCTCAGAGCTCATAGTGACCGATCTTTGGGTAGGACTGAGACCACTGACACACCACACACCGGGACAAGGTCACAACCACTCAGGTTATATCCTGTACATACTTGCTGCTAGGTGAACAGGGACTACACCTTAAGAGGCTTGCCCATTTGCCTCGCTGCGCCCAGGATTTGAACCCGGGCCTTCTTGGTTGTGAGCCAAGCGTGCTAACCACTACTCTATGTGGGGTGTGTGTGTGTGTGTGTGTGTGTCTATATATATATATATATATATATATATATATATATATATATATATATATATATATATATATATATATATATATATATATATATATATATATATATATATATATAAACTATAGCAGAAACTGAGACTGTATAAGTGAATATGGATAAAGAAATGTGAACAGACCTTAAGGCCGCCATCAATATTTGTCCCTCCTTCAACTTCAAGGCTGTTGATGTACTTTCTGGCTTTCCTGACAGCAGTGCCTGTGTATCGCATGGTGCCCAGCTTGTGAGTTATGGCTGAGAAGCGGATGATGTTGAAGGTGTCACCTTGGTTGAGCTCTGTCAAGATGTGCTGTAGAGCTTCCTTCACCTGAAAAAGCATGTAATAGTCAAAGAAAGGTTCAACATATGTAATTGGTCCCTTGGGTACTTCATTATAATGAGAAACTGATCTGAAGATGAGAAATTTTTTAGCCATGAAAGACTTTAGATGAAAAACATTTGCACCTATCAGAAGTAAACCGTCTGGCACTCCAGGACTATATATTTACTCAGTAGCAATACCTGTCACTCCCATCTGGTGAAGGCTTGTTTTCTTGTGACTGGTTCAACACCCCCCAAAACTAAACCTTGAACTCCACCCACTTGACCTTTCCCATCTGGTCCATGCCTTGTCCCTTACCATGATCAGAGTGTCCCCCTCTTATCCCCCTCTCCATTTACCCTCCCATACATTCTCTCTCTCTCTCTCTCTCTCTCTCTCTCTCTCTCTCTCTCTCTCTCTCTCTCTCTCTCTCTCTCTCTCTCTCTATTTAAATGGGTAAATTTATAGATATACATATATATGTGTGTGTGTGTGTGTGTGTGTGTGTGTGTGTGTGTCGCTTCTTGTTTTGCTTTTGTTGTTCTTCTCTTCCTCCTCCTCAGTCCTCACTCTTCCTCCTCCTCCTCCTCCTCCATTCATCAGGAATGTGTAATCCTCTAAGTGATACTGGCTCCTTTGGAAGTGAACCCTGCCTTTCATGTCAGGTATTTCTTTTCACTGATTCTGTTAACAGCAATATCTGAACTATAGTCCCAATAAACAATGCAGCACTGCCTTGGCAGGTGATAGTTTAAGTACTGGAACAGTAGCTCAACTGTCTGAGGCAAGGGATGAGAAGAGGTGAATGAATGTAGGGAGGGGATGTCCACAGGGTAGAATGTTGAGAAGGGGATATGTCCAGGGGGGAATATATCCAGGGGGGGAATGTTTCCAGGGAGGAATATATCCAGGGTGAATGTGTCCAGGGGGAGTGTGTCCATGGGGAACTGTCTCAGGGGGGAAAAATGTCAGGGGGAAAATTGTCCAGTGGGGAATCTGGCCAGCCCCCAAGGATTTCACAGCTTTTGGGCATGAATCCACATTCAATCCCCAACCCTCTCTCTCCTCCTCCTCTTCCTTTTCCCACTATAATAATAGCATAAAATAATGAGAGTGAGTTACTGGGGCAGCCATTTAATGATCTCAATGTCTATTGCTATTTGGATCTTCTTTGTACTCCTTTGTATTTTTTTTTTTAGAGTGTAGATATTGGAGATAGAAAAGAAATGGGAGGAAGAGAAGGAAGAGGAGGAAAAGGAGGCAAGAGAAGAAAAATAATGAGAGAGAGAGAGAGAGAGAGAGAGAGAGAGAGAGAGAGAGAGAGAGAGAGAGAGAGAGAGAGAGAGAGAGAGAGAGAGAGAGAGAGAGAGAGAGAGAGAGAGAGAGAGAGAGAGAGAGAGAGAGAGAGAGAGAGAGAGAGAGAGAGAGAGAGAAATTTTATTTATGTATTGCAATGTACAATGAAAATCTGCATGAAAGAGATAGATTCATGGACAAGGATGACAGGTGGAAATAGGTAGGTATGCTTCATGCAGGGATTGTCACAAGTAGGTGTCAGAGGTTCTTGCAGCTTCCTTTATGTTCTTATGTTGCAAGTAGTAGCTCACCTGCATCAGTTTGTTGCCATGCATGGAGCCTGACACGTCGATCAGAAAGGTGATGTGCTTGGGTGTGTACTGCAGGTCAGAGGGCGCAAAGAAGTGCACAAAATACCCATCCACAACCTGAAGCAGGAGGTCCAAAATGTCACATCATGAACAGACTGTAGTGAAAAAAATGGGAATAGTTGCACAGTCCACCTCATAACTGGATGAACACACTCAATGGAACATGGAAGAATAAAGGCATTTTTACAAACTGAGGTTTAAAAATACTATACATTGTTAATAAATCTAGCATGGCATTATTTGGAAGTGAAGATAATGTCAGCTAAGAATGTTCATGCCTTCTAAAACTTTAATAATAAACACAAATAGGACATTAATGTGCACTTAATTGACTGAAATCCAGGCCAATTAAGCAAACACAAACATACACATGACTTTCTCTATTAAAGAACAGATATTCACAATAAACTAGCAATAGAAGAGATGGAAGTGAAGAGGAGTGTGTACCAACTTGGATCCTGACAGAACTACAAGAATGAGATACCAGAGAAAGCTGAAGTTAGCAAAGCAGAGAAGAAAGAGAGGAAGGATGATGAGGCATTGCCAGGAGAGAATGAGGTGGCAGCAGGAAGTGGAGAAGTGTTGAAGTGACAGCTGGAGGAGGAAAGGAGCAAACAGCAGGAGATGGAGAGGATAAGACAGGAGAAAGAGGTGTTGAGGCAAAGCTATAATATATACTCACAGCTGGGAGCAATAACAAAAAAAATTATCATGATAACTGATAAATTGACATGATAACCTTTTCATTGATAATTGATAATTAATCGATAGCTGGCAATAAATTTATTGCCAATAACTGATAAATCAATAAATCCAAAATTCCAGTACTAGTGATAATGATATTGATATTTTAAATAAGAAAATCAATAAATCTAAATCTTTATTTTTATGTTTTATCTTGTAAAACTTAGAAAAATCTTAGAAAAAAAAAAACTTAAATCCTGTCTCTTCACTAATGACAAGTAATGTTCTAAGCAAAATAGCTACATTTGATTTTGAAAGTTTAAAACTTCAACATGCTCATGTTCCAAAAAACTAAAATTATCGACTGTCGTTAGTTTGGAACCAAAACTATTGGTGTTATCGATAAATCAATGAAGGGAAAAGTAATTTTTGGATATCCGAAGAGATCATTTATCCTATGTACAGTATATACTATAATATAGGGAGTTAGAATCACAAAACCATTTATCATCAGCCTCCAGGAACAGATATCTGAAACAGGCCAGCAACAGAAGAGATGATTGTGAAGATGAAGATGCACAAACTTGAGAGATTATTAGATATTGAGAGAGAACCACACAAATGCACATTGGACCTTGTATATTATGAGTTAAAACCACAAACCTGCACGTCGCCAGCATCCAGGGCTCGCATCACATCATACTGCACCTCCAGCTGGCCATGCAACACCCCATCCGCGGGAATCCCCTCATGGTTGGGGTGAAACCGCAGGCGAGCGGTCTTCAGTCCTTCCCGCCACGTTGCCACTGTTGGAAGGAAGGAGTTGTATTATTTTTGTACTATTTTTTTTATAGGAAGTGTTGGCTTCAGTAATGGATTAATGTGGCAGTAATATATAAGTTATTTTTTCCATTAAACACTGCTACTCTCTCTCTCTCTCTCTCTCTCTCTCCCCCTTATCCTTAAATCAAAACAATTCTTCAAAAGTAGAAACATTGCATTATTTTTTCAAGGACCAGCAATCACTATGAACAGTTTGCATGATTTTACTACAGGACTTAGTGCTGAGTCATTAGGGATCTTTAAAATATTAGACAAATTTATGGATGGTGATGATTGGTGGAAATAGATGGGTATGTTTCAGACAGGGACTGCCATGTGTAGATCTGATGGCTTCTTGCACCTTCCCTTATTTTCTTATGTTCCTGTGTTGAAAAGAGATTTCCCCCAAGCTTCACTCATCTCCATGTCAAGTTTATTCCAGGTCCGTCAAAACTTTTTACATCATGTCTACATTTGATTCTTTATCTACTTTGCTTTCCTTTACTCTTTTTAGGCTGCCAATCTGTTTAGTGTATTTGTCTTCATCCATACAGCATCATCAGCTTCACAGAAAGGACATGGGCAACTTTCTACACTCTGTTATTGTAATTCTCCATACACAAGGTGTCATTAGCTTCACAGAAAGATTTCACCAGCTTTCTCCACTTTGTTACTATAATTATACTTCATCTATGTAATTGGGATCATTCAAAGAAAGGTCTCTTCACTCCCTTGAGACTGAAGCTTCTCATCTTACGGTATTATGCGAGTTTCATTTAGGCTTACCAAACATTTAATGCCTGTACATCACTTATGTCGGAAAATAATTATTTGATCCAGTGTTTCATAATTTTGATGACTTGTAAGCACGATCTCCAGGAATCTTGTGTGGTGAACCTCAAAGTTAGATGTATTGTGTTTGTTGATCAGGTGATGTAACTCTCTCTCTCTCTCTCTCTCTCTCTCTCTCTCTCTCTCTCTCTCTCTCTCTCTCTCTCTCTCTCATGACCAGCAGTAGACTACTCTGAAGGAAAAATATCTGAAACAACAGTATTTCAATAAATTTATATGTGCACCTGTTTAACATTTTTGGATGAAACTACATTTTCCTGTTGATTTTGGTGTGCTTTGAATAAATCTAGTAACTGTTTCCACCACAAATCAACATTTTTTTTCTTAATACTTCCCCACACACATGCAAACCAATGATCTGAAGTGAAAACAATCAGATTCATAAAAAAAAAAAAAAAAAAAAATCTACCAGAAAAATGTAGTTTTGTCTTCACACATGACAATGAAAAAAAAAACGAAGCTAAACAAAACCTAATCTAACTATATTTAACCTAACTAAACCTAACCTAATCTAACTAAACCTAAACTAATTTAATCTAACTAAACCTAACAGAACCTAACCTACCTTAATGATACTCTGGTATTTCCTCATCACTGGAGTCCTCAGTGGGAAGCACTGGAGGTGGCTAAGCTTCATTACTGCTGTGAAATTTTCTTATCGCCTTAAAGTAATTGCACTCAGTCACCATGCTGAGCCAGCTTCTAAGACTGATTCAAAATCAAGCTCTTCCCTCCAGCCTTGCAGAATACAACCTACCTATTGGCTGATTTAATTTTTTTTTTGATTGGCTGAGACATTGTTTCACACATATGCTAATGAAATCCCCTCCTCTACCCCCCTTCATTCCCCTTATTTAAATATTTATTTTACAGATACCAATTTTATTATAAATTGAGTTCATTTTTCATATAGACGTATAGAGTTCACCGTATGGTGAATAGTAGAGCTTCCTTTCACCTTTTCCTATGGAAATTCTATGTCAGTTTTTCCATATTGCATGGTACTTTTCCCAAATATTTTCATGCCAGTGCAAGCTGGAGGGAGTGGTGGACGGGGAGGAGCCCTCTGCTGTTCTGTCCTGTCTCTCTTCCCTGTAGCTAGTTTGTAGTTACCAAGCAGCCTTGCAAGGACCAAAAGGTTTACTGTTGTTTGGCTTTCCTTTGTATTCCTCCTCTGCTGTGCTGTCCTGTCTCTCTTCCCTGTAGCTAGTTATAAATAGTTACCAAACAGCCTTGCAAGGACCAAAAGGTCTGTTGCTGTTTAGCTTTCCTTTGTATTCCTCCTCCTCTTCCTTCTTAATCCTCCTCCTCTTCCTTGTTCTTCTCATCCTCATAATTTTGTATTATCATCATCACTTTTTCTACAAACTCACGGTCCGTCCTGGCGTGCAGCTGGTGTGTTCTGCTGGGTCCGTTGCACCCCACGCAACGCCCCAAGCCTTAGGGGATCCTGGCGTGAAGGTGAAATACTACACGAGATCAAGAAAGTAATAACCATGCCTTCTCGCCTTATATCCACGTATTCCATTAAAACTCCTGCGCCCGAAGGGACTACATGTACCCTTCTTTCCAAACTCACCAGATAGTTTTCAGAAATATTATTGGAGAAAAATACATAGGGTTCGTACAGGAAAAATCGAGAGGCACCTGAACACGGGAGACAAGAAATCCAGTGTGTGTGGACATTCTAAGTCTTGCAGTGGAATCATAGAGGTTGAAGATGGTGATGTTCTACCTATACACTAAATAATTTCATCATGGAAATTAATATGATTACTTTTTTCAAACCCGTCAGTTTCCAATAGATTTTCCAGCACTAAAGAAACAACACACTTTAACGATTATTATTTTTTTCCAATGTATGAGGGACACCAGCTTAGTTCAAGAGAGAGAGAGAGAGAGAGAGAGAGAGAGAGAGAGAGAGAGACCCACGGAGGTGCCAGAGGTGCCAAAAGGAATGTGACACTCCACAAACAGCATTGGCACACGGAGGCTGACAACTCACAAGCATTACTGTCAGGTATTGACCGTATTCTGAAACATTTCTGCGACGTATCTTCACTACTTTTAAAAGCCTCTAGTTAAAATGACAGATTATATATATATATATATATATATATATATATATATATATATATATATATATATATATATATATATATATATATATATATATATATATATATATATATATATATATATATATATATATATTATGGTTCTAGTGACAGATCTCCACAAAAGCATTCATTATTAACAGAAAATATTCCTGAGAACCCGGATAGTCATCTATGAGGCCTTTGAAAATGGTCATGGTGAGAAAGCAAAGCGTTTCTGAATACGGGTCTGCATCATGGGTGCCACCTACCAGCGTCCCTGAAGAGCGGACCGCCGGGAACCTTCTTCACCTCCACCACGTTGATGTCTCGCGTCTCGTGGATGGTGACGTCGACCAGCAGGTCCCGAACAGGGTAGCCTGGGTGCACGTTAATCTTGTGGGAGTACACGCCCAGGCGACGCTCCAAAAGTTCCTGCAAAGACAGAAACCTTTGTCAACTAAATTTATTACGTTTTTCTTTCGCGCAAATCCAAAAAGAATGCCGAGGAAAATACGAGAGGAAGTAACGTTTTTTTGAGAGGAAAAGATGAAATGTCTGTCTCCTGAAAGTAATGCAAAAGGTCCTACATATCGTTTAGGACACTGAAAAAAGCCTCACTGTGTATTCTGGTCATTCATCAGCTATTCATGCGCCAGTCACGTCCAGCCTTGCTACAGCACAGAATGTCTGGGTTCACACACACACACACACACACACACAGAGAGAGAGAGAGAGAGAGAGAGAGAGAGAGAGAGAGAGAGAGAGAGAGAGAGAGAGAGAGAATTACGAAACAAAAAAGGACAATAACAGACCATCAGTATAAATGGATAGTACGGTAGAAACGAGTGTTACTGATAAAATTTCGGAGCAACGACTATAAATACACGAGAAAGAGTTCGGAAAAAAAATGTACATCATATGTGCAGTGAATAAATATTTCTTCAATAAAATAAAAATGTCAGAAATGAAGAGCAAAAATGTTTCCCCTTTACTTAACACAGTGAAGCATATTGGGCCGAGCAGGATTCGATAACCAATTATTCTTCATTTCCGCGAAAACCAACAAAGATAATGCAGTGGAAAGGAAAACACAATAGCTCGGCCAGTATCTGAGTTCTACCAAAGCTTAAGTATTGGTGAAACGAGAGTGAAGGACCTTAAGCTTCATTAAGTTGGATGTAATGGAAGTAAACAATCTTACATAGCGGTTCAATGGTGCTTGCAAAATAAAAGCCAAAATAAATATATAAATGTTACGGAACACTACTGCCGTACCCAAACCTGGACCAAAGAAGAGCTGGACTTTTCTCGCTACTCACCGCAACACTGGGAAGAAAGGAAGCTTCAAGTTGAGCATTTCATTGGCAACCTCGCCCACTACACACACACACACACACAGAGAGAGAGAGAGAAAGAGAGAGAGAGAGAGAGAGAGAGAGAGAGAAAGAGAGAGAGAGAGAGAGAGAGAGAGAGAGAGAGAGATATCAATATTTCATGAAAAAAAAAAAAATCAGATAATACCCCGAGGCACCTACGTAAAGACGGCAGACATGAAAACGAAAATGTCGCAGATCAACTTACAACAAAATGCATCAGCAGATCTTATATTTATTTTACGAGATCTTTTGTTTTCTTCATTCTATTTCTATCACTGTAACATTTTTCGTTTCTATTATAAGTTATAATAGAAACGAGTCAGTCAAGGTAACCTTGACTGACTCGTTTCTGGCGGCTCGTGACTGTTACTGATGGGGGAGCTGTCTCACATTCAGACAAATAAAATCTTAAATGCTTTTATTGTTATTGCTTAACATACCATTGATTGATAGATTATAAAGATAGATAGATAATTATTTAATTCTTTAGGTCTTATCCTAACAGTAAATGCTTGACTTCCTTAGTGCTGGCTTAGACTATTTGAAAAGGAAGTCCATTCTTCTGTTCCTGTTTTGTGCAAACAGATCAATAACTTTTTCATTTAAACCTGGCATATTATTCATAGAAATCTTCTCTATTGAAATCATGGCAAGTGCAAGTTCTTTCAATGCAGAAACCGTCTTTGCTTCTTGTGCCATTTTGCAAAATACTGCTAGGCCTACCTGGGAAAAGAAAAAAAAAACTATTTTATGCGATGTTTCAGTGATTTTACACCATCTATGATAATCAAGATTGAGCACAAGCCATCACTGATCAATAATATTTAAAAAATATTCCCTGACAAATTGAAAAACACGATCGAAAATAAGACCGACGCAAGAACACTTACCTAACAACAACAACGGCCGAGACAAGACTGCGCTGGACGCAGTCCACACTCGCCATTCCGCCCGGGAAGCCTCCCCCCCATTTCTCCCCGCTTTCGTATCATTAAATAGTAAATAATTTCCCTACTTCTTCATTGTTTTGCAGTATTTTTTTTTTCATATAAACATATGAGAAATGGTGTTTTCATGTGAATGATAGTCAAACATAAATAAATTAACATTATTTTCGTGAATCCTAGGAATCCACTGGGGGGGCTGCAGTCTCGCAGTCCCTATTGACGAGCCGCCATGAGTATCAGTACATAACAAACTATCACCAGCAGTTATAATTTATAACTGCTGGTGATAGTTTGTTATGTACTGATACTCATCTCACAATCACCATCGCTACAATCTACTGCTGCTGCTGCTTGCTCCTCATCATTATTCCGACAAACGTACTAAAACTATATCCATTTTTTTTTTTTTTTATATGCCATTAATACAGCACATCAAACTGGGTTCAGTGAGAAAGTATGTACCATCGACGAGAGCTTTTCATGCTTTTCACTCTGCCACTACTTCATAACAGATACAATAGGGGTGCAATGACTTTCCTGCGTATCAGCAAAAAAAATTCTCCATCGACATCCTATCAAATATTTTTTTTACTGGTCAACGGATACAACATGCTACTGGGTTTTCTTCCTTGTAAACTTTTCTTGAAGCTGTCTTTGATCAGACGCACTTCTGTCTTGCGCAAAAGTAAACTGCAACGCATCAATTCCTACTCTTCTCAATCACCCATCCATATACCGAGCTCTCTTAACCCTTTCATTTCTATGGTCGCCTTTCGTTAATATTCAGAGCATTTTAAAGTCTTTTGCACGGTCATACAAGAAGGACGGTTGAGACAAGGTGCCTACATCAAGGTTCGGGAAAAACTGAGCGCCTCTTCCGCCATTCAACGCCCCGTCTCATTACAGGAACAAACACACAGAGGAGGAGGCCCCTGATCCCTCGCGCCGTTCTTATCAGTTGCCTTTTACGACACGCAGGGAATATGCAAACACGTACTACACGACCTTTGTCCCGTGGCCTCTGTCTACCCTCATCATAATGTCAAAAATTTTCAGCTACTTTTTGAAATTCAGGGTAACTCCAGACCAATGCAGTCGTCATGACAAAGAAAAGTGTCACCTTTCCTTGGTACACATTCACAATCACACTTTTTAACCTACCATCCAGCAGAATCATAATATTGTAGTATAAAAAGGTTTCATGTATTTTTCAACATTTAATATAACTAGGCCTTTGAGGGAGATATGGTGGAGAGCAACACCTTTCCCTTGACACACATTCATAGTCATACTTTTTACCTTGTCATCAAGCAGAATCATACTATAATGGTTGCGTTGATCAAATTCAGCTACTATTGAAAAATGCTCCGGTCATTCTAAAGGAATACTCAATTATACTGACACAGACCGACAAACACAGGAAAAGAGATAAAGCAAATAAACCATTAACGCTTTTTGTTTTAAATGATGTATATTACTTATGGTCAATACACTATCTAGTTATCTATCTATCCATCTATTTATCTAACTATCTATTCATCAGTCAATCAGTCTATCTATCTATCTATTAATCAATCAATCAATCAATCATTATATCTATCTATCTACTTATCTATCTATCAACACACAGCACCACTCTATTTAGGATCTTTTCACTTTACTTTTAATATAAAAACATATATGGAACGATTCTCCATACTCGTATGTCAGTTCGAAAGCAAATACATTTCAATTAATCAGCAGTAACGCATCGCTTGGTTCCTTCCTCGCAGCCTCGGTTAGCAGTCCTGCATGGTCAGAAGTAGGTCGAGAAAGCAATCGCCGGAGGCGAGAGCCCAGGGACGCTGAAGGACCTAGCTCGATCACTTGCAACGAGAGGATGTAGTGCCATAAGTAAAGACGGGGAGAACAGGAGATGCACCCACAGAAGTATACGTTTAAAATTCAGTAAGACAGTGTTTGTATAACAACGAGATGATTATGCTTCAACGGGATCAAAGGAAGAATGTTTCTGTTAACCTTGCGATGATGAGAGAGGGACACTGCAGAAAATGCACCCGTAGTATATGCGATATGCAACAATTCACAACACCAGAAAAAAAAGAAAATCTTTGCAAGTATTGAAAAAAAGAGAAAGAAAACGGGAATCATAATTGTAGATTTAGCAATTTCTAACCACTATTATATTTGCAGGTGGCTGTAGAGCGGGAAGAAATGTCTCAGAGCAGTTAGTCACTACGGAGAGAGAGAGAGAGAGAGAGAGAGAGAGAGAGAGAGAAGGGAGTGAGTTAAGTCAAGATATCTTTTACATGTGCATATATATATATATATATATATATATATATATATATATATATATATATATATATATATATATATATATATATATATATATATATATAAATTGAATAATAGTATTTCGTCGTTTTGTGTCACTAACTGGAGGCAGACAATAACTGAACGTTATTTCCTAATAGAGAAAGAAATATTCCATTGTAAGAGAGAGAGAGAGAGAGAGAGAGAGAGAGAGAGAGAGAGAGAGAGAGAGAGAGAGAGAGAGAGAGAGAGAGAGAGAGAGAGAGACTTAATGAAAATACCTATGGTTTAGTGTTGGCATTTGAGACATGTTGTACATTAATATACTTCTGCACTACAAAACACAACAACAACAACAACAACAACAACAACAAGAGTAACTTAAGTCCTCGTATAGTGTACAACGTTAATGCCTGTCTGCCTGTCTGTTCATAACATTGGACTACTGGTCGATGGTGAAGGACGAATGGCTCAAATTTCCATAATTACTCACGGGAAATAAATATATATAAAGTCTCCGTATTTAAAAACAGAAGATTATGACTATCTATATAACAATCATGACTTACAAAACTATATAATGTATACTTATAAATATACTAAAATATAACAGTTATGCTGATCTGCGTGGTTCCTAAAAGAAATAATCGACTACGTGTTGATTTCGAAACAAAAATAAAAAAGAAAAGTAAATCTGACATTAGTTGCTTTCCGCAGCTTTAATAGATTCTAATACAACATCGTGTAAGAAGTTTAAGCCAATTTCATCCAGTAAATGTAAAAATAATTCCACGCCAAACTTCACGTACGTTATAACACGACTACATTAAGTTTATTTAATCAACATATTCCATTTCACTCCAGTCAAGTATTAATATGGAATATAACTTGTGATGACTTCCACTGGCATCTAATACAAGTAAAAGCTTAATGATGGGGAATTCAATCATAGCACACAGGAATATTAAACAAATTGAAAGTGACTTGCAGAGTATATGTACTCGTATTAGTTTGATGTTAGAACGTCCTTGACCGATTATCTCTCTCTCTCTCTCTCTCTCTCTCTCTCTCTCTCTCTCTCTCTCTCTCTCTCCTTGTGAAAGAAACGAAGAAAACAGTGAAAACAATAATAGTGTGGTTGCTCTCTCTCTCTCTCTCTCTCTCTCTCTCTCTCTCTCTCTCTCTCTCTCTCTCTCTCTCTCTCTCTCTCTCTCTCTCTCTCTCTCTCCTTATGAAAGCAACGAAGAAAACAGTGAAAATAATAATAGTGTGGTTGCTCTCTCTCTCTCTCTCTCTCTCTCTCTCTCTCTCTCTCTCTCTCTCTCTCTCTCTCTCTCTCTCTCTCTCTCTCTCTCTCTCTCTCAGGCAGTCACCGTCTCATCAGAATGACAAAGGCGGGCAATTATCAAGTCACGCCAGTCTGGAATAGCCTGGTCTTGTGCCTTTCAACGCGGAAGAAAACGTGGTGGTGGGCTAAAAATTCACGTCCAGACCAAACTGTTATTCGCTGTTTTGGGAATGATGATAAAGACACAAGAGGGAGACAGGAGGAGGTGAAGGTGAAGGAGGAGGTGGGGGAACAGGAGGAGGAGGAGCAGGAAGAGGAGGAGGAGGAGGAGCAAAATACTAATGGTAAGAATAAGAGCAAGTAGAAGAACAAGAACAACAAGAACAAAAACCAGACTATGAAGAAGAAGAGGTAGAAAATAATAATAATAATAATAATAATAATAATAATAATAATAATAATAATAATAATAATAATAATAATAATAAAGAAAAAAGAAAAGAAAAAAGAAAAAAAGAAAAGAAAAGGAAGACATTATATTGGAAGGTAATGCAACACTATACTTAATCTGAAAACTGTAACATGAAAATATAGCAAAATGCTGACAGGAAGACTGGCAGTGGAGGAGGAGGAGGAGGAGGAGGAGGAGGAGGAGGAGGAGGAGGAGGAGGAGGAGGAGGAGGATGACGAAGACGAGAGGAAGGAAGCGGAGGAGGAGGAGAGGGAGAGAAAAATCTAATCAGGGGGAAAAGATTATAAATGCAAAATGATAATGAAAACAAGGAAAAGAAAACTAGCGGTAACACACACACACACACACACACACACACACACACACACACACACACAGTTAAATAAAAAAAAAGTGAAAAATAAATCTAAATCACGGAGGATGCAATGACATGAAACTTCGGGTGATAAAGTTTCCCACATTCAAGTTAAATACCGTACAATTCCTCTTAAGTGTTCGTGAATTTCCTTTTCTCCCATTCGTAAGCCGCTGACTGATAAAAAAAAAAAAAAAAATCCTTAATTCTTGCTTTTTTTTCCCCTGCATAAAAAGGTCCGACAGTGAAAAAAGAGAGAAAAAAAATCAACTATTACTCTCCTTCCTCACCTCGATTAAGTAAAAAGAAAAAAAAAGAAAAAAAAAATGGCTTGCTTAACTGTCATTTCCTCCTCTAACCTCCTTCCCCCCCCCAAAAAAAAAAAAAAAGGTAAAAGAAGAGAGAAGAGAAAACGGGTTTCAATCGGGATGATAGACTAAGGCAGCAGCAGCGCATCTGTACGTACAAATGACGGAAACAGCTCACCATGAATGAAGTTTCCGCTGCTCCATAGTGCACTCACGGCGCGCTGGGTAATGCATGTGTCCGCCCATTGCAACACGAGCAGAGCCGCGTTACACACACACACACACACACACACACACACACACATTGCTCTCCATAACCCGTGCAATATATAAATACTCCTGCCACTCCCCGTGAAAGTCGCATATGTATGAGGTCATTATGTCTATATGACGTGAGAGAGAGAGAGAGAGAGAGAGAGAGAGAGAGAGAGAGAGAGAGAGAGAGAGAGAGAGAGAGAGAGAGAGAGAGAGAGAGAGAGAGAGAGAGAGAGAGAGAGAGATAAGAACATAAGAAATAAGGGAAGCTGCAAGAAGCCATTATGCCTACACGTGGCAGTCCCTGTGTGAAATATACCTATACCTATTTCCACCCATCCATAAATCTGTCTAATCTTCTCTTAAAGCTCCCCAATGACTCAGCACTAACAACTTGAACTGAACTGAACTGAGTCCGTTCCATTCATCTACCATCCTATTCAAAAACTAATTTCTTCCTATCACTTCTTTAAATCTAAATTTTTCAAGCTTGAACCCGTTATTTCTTGTTCTATCCTGGTTACTGATCCTAAGAATTTAGTTTACGTCCCCCTTGTTATAACCCTTATACCACCGAAAGCCTTCTATCAAGTCCCCTCTTAACCTACGTCTCTATAAAGAATGTAAATTTAGCAGTTTCAATCTCGCTTCGTAAGGAATACTCCTCATCCCCTGTATCCTTTTAGTCATTCTCCTTTGTACTGATTCTAATAGATCTATATCCTTCCTGCAATATGGGGACCAGAACTGCACACCGTAGTCTAGATGATGTCTGACCAGCGTCAAATATAATTCTAATATTATTTCGGGACTTCTACTTTTAACACTCCTAAAAAATTAATCCTAATACCCTATCTGCCCTATTTCTGGCCTCTGCATTACTTTCTTAGACGTAGTTCAGAGCTACTATAACTTCTAAATCTTTTTCGTACCATGAACCTACCAGAGCTTCGTTGTTTATTGAGAGAGAGAGAGAGAGAGAGAGAGAGAGAGAGAGAGAGAGAGAGAGAGAGAGAGAGAGAGAGAGAGAGAGAGAGAGAGAGAGAGAGAGAGAGAGAGAGAGAGAGAGAGAGAGAGAGAGAGAGAGAGAGAGAGAGAGAGAGAGAGAGAGAGAGAGAGAGAGAGAGAGAGAGAGAGAGAGAGAGAGAGAGAGAGAGAGAGAGAGAGAGAGAGAGAGAGACTTTTTAATACGTCATGGGCAGAGAGCCAAGGGCGGCTAGTAAGAGGGATCAGGGAGAGGGAAGGGAAGAATCAGGCTGCATTACTGTGATTGTGTGAAAATGTGTGTGTGTGTGTGTGTGTGTGTGTGTGTGTGTGTGTGTGTGTGTGTGTGTGTGTGTGTGTGTGTTTGCCACGAGTACAGACACTAGCTTTCATGACCATCACCATCAACACCACCACCTCACTATCACCTCATGTCTCACCACCATCACCACCACTAGCACCATCATCACCATCACTTTAACCCTCACCATTTCAGTACTCATATTCAAGCCTTCCACACCATCACCATCACCACCACCACCACCTCACTACCACTACATCTCACGCCCCAGCCTTCACCACCACAAACTCAATCATCCACCACCAGTCAGACCAGGACCTTCACAACCTGCGGGCCTCACCACTAACTCAAAACAGAACACTAACGTCCTTTATTATTAACGATATTTTCACGGCCACACCCCGAAAACAAGTACCGTACATTTCACTTCGTACTACTCATGAACCTTCCTATTTCAAGTGTCCACGCGTTTTGGATGCGGATTCAGAAACACTTTGCTCTCTCACCACGTCTATTTTCAAAGGCTACATAGATGATTAGCCGGGTTCTCAAGAATGTTTCTCCAGTTGATAAGTTAGAAATCTTGTTAATCTCTCCCTAGAACCGTAAAAAAATACCCTTAAAAACCAGTATAATTTCAGCTGGAGCCTTTTGAAAGCAGTGGTGTGGGGCAGAAGCGTTTCAGAATATGGTTCTTAGTTGCACAAGCCTTTAAACCGAGTATTCGTTTTGTACTAGAGCCATTAGCCTGATCCCTTGATGACTAAATGTAAGCTTCCTTTAAGCAAGGGGCTTTTGATGCAGAAGTTCCTGAAAGTCGGCGCAAGTTTGTATAATTTCAGTTGCTCGCGGCGTCTTGCCAAACTTTCAGTGTTGCAGTCAAAGTGTTCCGTGAGGGTTTGTTGGCTTTGTGGTGGCGCCGGGGCTCAGAGGTTGTTTGGTCCGTCCTCTGCACAACGCAAAAATCGCTTTCTGCTCTCCTCTAGTTTGTTCAAATAGGTAGGGAGAGAGAGAGAGAGAGAGAGAGAGAGAGAGAGAGAGAGAGAGAGAGAGAGAGAGAGAGAGAGAGAGAGAGAGAGAGAGAGAGAGAGAGAGAGAGAGAGAGAGAGAGAGAGAATAAAGGGGGAGGGATGGCGTGACGATATGAACGCTGGACAGCATCATAAGAACCATCATTTACGTGGCAAGACTGAGACACTAAACACCTCCAGCAATGTCAAAGTATACAACAACACCAGTAACTTCGTAAGGTGCCGGAGTTAAGACAAGGAGCGGTGTGACCTTGGGCCGAGAAAGCCACCCAGTCAGCTAGTAGTGGCGCCCCAAGTAAAGATGGGACAGAGGCTTCATAAACTCACTTTTGAGGCAGCGAACATCGTCCTCAGTGCCCCAGTGGCTCCCTCAAGAGGCCCTGACGTCGATATCTTTGAAGCGGCGCCAGGGCTCCCACACTTACCTCCCATCTCCAAGGCCTCGGGAACCGCCCTGGAACATCCCTCCTTTGAAGCCCTCCTCCTCCTCCTCCTCCTCCTCCTCCTCCTCCTCCTCCTCCTCCTCCTCCTCCTCTTCTACTCTTCCTTCTCCTCCCACACCCGCTGCTATAGGCTGTCGGGTGCCCTATCTCCGTCATCAGCTGAGGAACGCGGCGGCTAACCGCGATGACGGCGATAAGATAGAGCCTATTGTTGTTGTTGTTTTTGTTGTTGTTGTTGTTGGTGGTGGTGGTGGTGGTGGTGGTGAATGAAAGTTATAGAGAGTTACGTGGAACTTGGGACTTCTTGCTGTACAATCGTTGTCAGAAGCAGAGTAACCTTCTGCACTCACTTCCACCGCTGTGTTTTGTTTGCTTCGCCCAGAACTCTCAGTCTTACAGTAAGTCCTCTGGCCTGCTGACAATCTCCTTTCAAAACCTAACAACTGATAGATTCTTGGCGGACTAGAGGACTTAAGACTGGAAGAAAGACTGTAATTATAGTAAGTGTGAATGTGGCATGTTATTTTACCTTTTCTGTATGTGAGAAGCAAATCTGGTCTAGGTCTACAAAGAAAGAGAGAGAGAGAGAGAGAGAGAGAGAGAGAGAGAGAGAGAGAGAGAGAGAGAGAGAGAGAGAGAGAGAGAGAGAGAGAGAGAGAGAGAGAGAGAGAGAGAGAGAGAGAGAGAGACATTGAATGTGCCAGTTCCTAACGAGCCAAAAAGAATATTCGAGGGCCAGTGACCACAACTAGACAGGAATCTATGCATGCGTTCTTCTAATCAAAGTGTGTAAGTCCAGTGGTTTTCAATCAAAGCTCAGACTTATTACATGCTTTCCATTCTAGACTATGGTGTTTATTTCGTTTTCATATTCATTCCGTTTAAGTTCTCATTTCGTGGATTCATCAGCTTCGAGAATTTCACCTTCGATGTTAACTGAGTTACTTTGTACATTAGTATTAAGTATTAACATTAATTTTGCAAACACGATGAGCCGCTCACCCTAGTAATGGCTTTATTATTAATGCAGTAACCCTGCGCGCGCGCGCGCGCACACACACACACACACACACACACACACACACACACACACACACACACACACACACACACACACACACACACACAGCATAGCTGCCATTAAGGCGGGTTCACACTTGGCAATTCGCTGCTGAATTGCTAGCCGCCGCAAGCCGCGTTGGCCCGCCTGCTGGACTTTTGGTGCCTGGCAGCTGGAATTGCCAGCCGCGCCAACAAGACTGGCAGGTTGGTCTTGTCCAGCCGCCCGCTGCTTTGTTTACATCGTGTCCTCGGGATGAGAGTTGTGGAAGATGTGGCGTCCGGAGGCAGAAAAGTCAGTGCTGGAGCTAGTGAGCGACCAACGTCAACTCTGGGACCCGAGACACGATATATATATATATATATATATATATATATATATATATATATATATATATATATATATATATATATATATATATATATATATATATATATATGAGTATTAATCGATGCAGAAGGAGCTAAGGTCTTAATAATTACCGATCCCTCTTCCTTACCTGTTGCTAGATAACGCAACGTAAGTGTCAGGCGTTCCCCACGTGTCACTGCGTCCCTCATGTGGGTATCCTCCTTCATAATAAAGGGAGTCACAAGCTGCAGGAGACCATGGTACTGCTCCCTGTTGAGGCGTATCCACTGTCTCATGATGGTGTTTGGGTCTTCCACACTCAGCTCACGCAAAAGAATGGCAGACTCTCCTTTCTTCTCTTTTACTCAGCCAGGGACATGTCCAAAGGCGTTTTCTTTCCCGTTTTAGCTTCCAGTACGCCAAAAGAAATGCAATTATCACTTCGGCATCGTCACTGGAGAAAGACATCTTGCTGAGTTGCTGTTTCTTTATATTCATTTCCCGCCAACTAGCCACCCTTTCCCAAGCCGCCTGTCTGAACGTACATCCAGCTGGGAGGATTTATTGCCAGGTATTACCTGCTTGTGGCAGGTGGCAATTCAGCAGCGAATTGCCAAGTGTGAACCCGTCTGCAGTGTTTGTACTTTGCCAACATTTTCTCTCATGGTAATCTTTTTCAGTAATATTCTATTGTCTATAAAATTTACCTGAGTTTTAGTCCATTTTCAAAAAAACTGTCCATATCTTTTATCTAATATAGATTATTTATTCATTTTTTTGTGTTGTCTACTTCGCTTATTGTCAATCCTGGTCTCATACTCATAAACGTTTCTCGACTTACTTTATCGAACTCCAGTGAATTTCTAGGTACATTTCCATGATTACAGTGACAGCTAGCCAAGTACGCTGCATCAATGATGATACGAACACCTAAGAGAAGCCTTGCAATCATATCTGCGCCCTTTGAAATAGTCCTTATGAGAGAACAATGCTTTTAAGAATACATAACTTAAATCAACACCCAGAAAGTACAGATTATATCACGATAGCGAACAAGGAATACAGTTTACATGAATACGAGAGTTGGTGGTGAGTGACAAAATAAATTTCTGGGAACGATCAGTATTGGTTTGCTTCTTGCGCGTCTGTAGTGTGTCTAGTTTTTTCTTTCTTTTTTCGAGGTGCGGCGGTAAAACACTGTCTGTGTACGCCTGTCTCTCTGCCAGTCTATTTAACGATAGTCTTAGAGAGAGAGAGAGAGAGAGAGAGAGAGAGAGAGAGAGAGAGAGAGAGAGAGAGAGAGAGAGAGAGAGAGAGAGAGAGAGTCAATAAGTTTGTTTATTGACATTAAGTAAGTTTATTTATTGCCATTAAGTAATCATGCATATATCATACATACCATATTATTATTGATACATTCATGGGAAGTGGTATGGTCTGTCGAACCGCAGCTTCCTGACAGACACTTTCATATTAACGTAATCTCTCTCTCTCTCTCTCTCTCTCTCTCTCTCTCTCTCTCTCTCTCTCTCTCTCTCTCTCTCTCTCTCTGTATTCTGATCGGTAAGTACATTTTTTATTCCACTGATCAATAAAGTTACATCATAATGTATAAGAAATATTCTCTTACTTCCTTAGTTTGGCTTTATATTATTCTACCTACACCAAAGTTTGCATTACTCGGGGAACAAAAAATTACCATTCTTTCATAGCCGGTTCACTTGATACTGGCCCTTGTAACTATGCAGGTTATGTAAGGCAAGTTAATGTTAGCTTTTGGCTAAGTCATTATCAAAAGATCATTCTCTTCAACAAGGATTTATAGGCCAAAACTGTGCTGCAGAAAAGCTACGAAGGAATGACAGTTTGAAGGAAAAACCGCACCGTTTGTAATGCCAACTTAATACTCTGGCTTTAGTTCACCCTTATCTCTTTAATTCCCTTCCCCTTAATCTCGTTTTCCTCCCCTCTCACATGTGCGGGAGCCACTTTTATATATATATATATATATATATATATATATATATATATATATATATATATATATATATATATATATATATATATATATATATATATATATATATTCGCAGAAGGTTCATGCTAACCCACCCACAGCTTATACCTCAGTCCTTTAGATCCTCAGTGAAATAATACGCGAGACAAAGGCTGTGCATAATTTAGATGACAAACGTTTGTACGGCTTGAAAATCCTGCGAAAGTGAGATGTAGGAGTAAAGGGGAGGGAAGGAAGAGCGGCTTGAATACTTGATAACTATAAAGACAAACACTTCGTTCTCCATCACTCTACTCATTGCTCCTTTGTGCCTCAAGAATGATAAAAGGAAAATTTGGTGCCTGCTAGTACTTCACCGCCTTCTGATCAGAAGAAGAAATAAATATATTTAAAGAGTCTGGTGACCACGTGTTGAAGGAAAGGATATAAAGAGAATGAGTAAGGCGTAGATGTAAACTAGATGTGGAGCTGCAGAGGATGGAAGTAATTGTGAAATAAACAAAGATAACTGAGGAAGAAAAAGTGCAAGAAAAGACATGTTTTGTTGGTAATAGTCACTTCAGTAATATCTTAAGTTTGAGAAAATAAATACGTGAAAGGAAACTTATAAGCCAGCACACACACACACACACACACACACACACACACACACACACACACACACAGGTCCGGTCCCACGCCCTGCCCACTCTACACGGCTCGTCCATCACCGCCTCCCGCTCCTCCTCCTCCTCCTCCTCTTCTTCTTCGTCCTCCTCCTTCTCCACCTTCTCTCAAGCAGCCAGACCTTCACTCCCGTAGCACCGCGCCGGCCACTCACGTTCGAACGCTTCAGAAATTTTTCTTACCATTGTTTTGTGCATTGTTCTTTTTTCCCATTGGCAGAACGAGCATGGCTTTAGAAAAATAACACACACATATACAAACACACACACACAAAAAAAAAAAAAACTATATACACCCCTTAATTATTTACGTAATTCCATAGTGGCATGGCCGCGGAAGGTTCGAAAGCACTGACACTGAGTCCAAGCTGCCACTTTCAGAATTCATCGTGGAATATTCTGTAACCCTCGGCCTAAATTTCTGGGCAGCAGCGTCCGCGTCCTGCATCCGGACCATAAATAAGCGTGGCATTTTTACATCTCCTCGTCATGCAACACGGGGCTAAGGGGACTCAATATTCTGCCGCCATTTATAACAGCCTGGAAAAAAAAAAAGCGTTATAAATACATAAGTGAATAAGTGAATAAGTGAATAAGAGAGAGAGAGAGAGAGAGAGAGAGAGAGAGAGAGAGAGAGAGAGAGAGAGAGAGAGAGAGAGAGAGAGAGAGAGAGAGAGAGAGAGAGAGAGAGAGAGAGAGAGAGACTAATGCTCATGACCTCTCAGTTTCTATTTACTCACGTTCGTATGTTTGCTTTCAGTTGGTTTATATATTTACCAGCAAAACACATTCGTCTCTCTCTGAATGAAAAAATAATGCTGTTTCTGACCTTACGACCTAATTTGTTTTTTGTGTTTGTTCTTGTAGCAATAACTGACGAATGTTTGTGCAGCATATCTGAGTCATCCATTGCCTAATGCACTCTTACGTCCACAGCACTTTCTCCGTGGCGAAAAAATATAGAACACGGAGAATATTTATTTTTCATTCACACAGTATACATATTTCGTGTATTGTCAAAGTGGTATTGCAATAATTTCCACAAACCACTCTCATCCACCTCCAAGGATCAAGTGTCTTTCTTTTCATGGGCATAAGAAATTTTCTCTCCTAAACCCCATGATTTTGTCACGTCCACAAAACACAATTGCCAAAAAAGACTTCAATGGAGTTGCCTGATTTAGATTTGGTGGTGTTTTGATACTCCTTTCTTCAAACAGTCGTTGTGAGACATACGGACAAAAGAAAATGAGGTTGTAAAGTCCAGTTACCTTCACAACGCAACTTTTGGACACTAAGACTTACGGTCATCTTCATTTATAAAGTCATTCAACCTCCTCTCCATACTCCTTTCTTCAAGTACTAAAGTCATGAAACACAAGAACATAAGAGAAATAAGAAGTTTGTAAAGGCCAGTTGATCTTCACTTGGCAATTCATGAGCAATTAAAACTTACTTGCATCTTCATCTATAAATCAATCCAGCCTCCTCTTGCAACTATCTAATGTTTGTACACCTACTACGTTCCACCAAAGTTTGTTTAACTCATCGATAATCTTATTTGTGAGCCAGTTTTTTTGCCTCTCTCGCTTCTGAACATGATCTCGTTTTCTAGAAAGATAAAAGAAAATGGAATCCGGCGAAGAGTTCCAGAGTTTATCAGTGAGCGAGATGAAAGAGTGAATATACTGGTGAATTCTAGATGGGGAGGAGAGTAAATATAAAATCAGGCAGAGCGAGGTTGCAGGAAAGGGTGAGACAGGCATTTAGCAAGTTCAGAAGAGTCTAATATACTAGATGCGTTAAAAGCTTATATGTTAGGGCATGAAAATACTGAAATAATTTAAACGCAACTGTTAGAAGAATGTAGGTGGAAACAATACGATTTTCACATAGATTTCATGGAGAAAAAAAGGAAAGAAGAAAGTAAGAAAAAAAATAAAAAGAAAGATAAGAAAAAAGAAACGCTGGAAAGTAGAGATAAAGGAATGAGGTAAAGAAAACTGACTGAACGGAAGACTGAAGATAGGAAAAGGAAGAAAAATGGGGAAAGTAAGAAGGAAAACAGAAATGAAAACAAAGGAACGGAAACGAAGGCGAGAAAGGTAGAAGAACAAGGGAAAGGAAGAAAGAAATGGAGGAAGAAAGGAACCCAAAGATGAAAAGCCCAAAGGAAGACAAAAGGAAAACTAATGTTAGCAGACCTTGACCCTAATGCAGGAGGAGGACAAAGGGAAAAATAATGAAGTCAGGAAGGGATAAAAGCCAACCGTGGAGGAGGGAAGCGAAGTGAAGCGAAAAACACGAAATAAACCACGAGGAGGAAGAAGAAATAGAAAGGAAAACATAACATACAGATTCATTCACTAAACTGAAGCAAAAGAAAGAAAAAAACAACAACAGCGTATAAATGCAATCACCAAACTAGACAACGAAAAGAAGAAAAAAACAAAAACACATATATACATTCACTGATTAGTATTTAGGCTTAATTACACGGCCAACCATCCCTAGAGACAAGATACAACTTTACATATTATCACCGTCACATGATTACTACTTATTACCACTATTATCATTACTAAAAATACCGCTTCCTCTACCACAACCACCACTACCACCACTGTCCTGAAGTAATCTTGACTTGCTAACAATATACATCAATCACTCTTGTGGCAATATGATTAATGTCACTGGAGGAGGAGGAGGAGGAGGAGGAAGAGGGGGAGGAGGAGGAGGAAAGCAGCAATGACAAGGTTAAGATAAATGAGATGAAATTGCCAGTCGAAAAAGGAATCAAAGTACACGAGGAAAGAGAAATAAAGATAAAAAGAACTTAGAAGAGAAGCACTGAATGGAGGAGGAGGAGGAGGAGGAGGAGGAGGAGGAGGAGGAGGAGGAGGAGGGAGGAACGAAGAAGAGGAAAAAGTTGTAGGAAGAAAGGAAGACGGTGATAAATAGAAAGGTTGAAAAAGAGAATAAGAGAAAATATGTTGAGAGAGAGAGAGAGAGAGAGAGAGAGAGAGAGAGAGAGAGAGAGAGAGAGAGAGAGAGAGAGAGAGAGAGAGAGAGAGAGAGAGAGAGAGAGAGAGAGAGAGAGAGAGAGAGAGAGAGAGAGAGAGAGAGAATCAAGGCTAGTAATGAAAGAAGTAATTGAGGTAGAAAATGAGGAGGGAAGACAAAGGAGAGAGAGAGAGAGAGAGAGAGAGAGAGAGAGAGAGAGAGAGAGAGAGAGAGAGAGAGAGAGAGAGAGAGAGAGAGAGAGAGAGAGAGAGAGAGAGAGAGAGAGAGCAGACTTAAGTGAGATGTACAGTACCAAGTAATAAGACCAACACGGAATGAAAGATTACGTGCCTTGGTAGTTAATCTTCCTTTTCCTTTTCCTTCTCCTCTTCTCTCTTCTTCCATTTTCTACATATTCCCTTTAGTTTTTCGCTTTCCCTTCTATCCGGTTTATTTTTTCTTTTGTCTTCTTCTTCTTCCTCTTCTGTTTCTTCTTGTATTCATCTCCTCTTTCTTCGTATTTACCTTCCATTCCTTTCTAAATATTTCTTCGCCTCCCTTTCCCTTCATAACTAGACTATTCATTTTTTCATTCATTCATTCTTTCTTTCTTTCTTCTTCTTTCTCTTCTTCTCCTCCTCCTCCTCCTCCTCCTCTCTGCATTTTTGCCTTCATTTCGTTCCAAGATATTGCTTCTCCATCTCTTCCCTTTCTCTTCATAACTATCACTCAAACTCATCTCTATCCTTCTCTATCCTTTAAATTCCTCTTTTTTTTCACCTTGTTTCTCTCATCATTTCTGTTGTTTCCCATTAATATTTCCCTTACTTTTTGCTCTTCGGTGGCGGGGAAACACAAAGAGTGAGAGTGAGAGAGAGAGAGAGAGAGAGTGGGAGATTTTCTTTGCTTTCCCCGTCTCGTCGCCTGGCGGTAGAGGTTTACACAGCAGATTAGTATAGGTATCCAGGTAATCCCTTTATAAGCCGACAGATTCCCCGTGCCTTTGTTTTTAATCTTTATTTTTTGTTTCATCACCTCTCACAAATCTCTGTGTCTGTGCCTTTGTCTTTCTGGGTCTTTGTCTGTCTGGGTGTCTGTGTCTGTCTCTTTCTGTCTGTCTGTCTGTCTGTCTCTCTCTCTCTCTCTCTCTCTCTCTCTCTCTCTCTCTCTCTCTCTCTCTCTCTCTCTCTCTCTCTCTCTCTCTCTACTATTTCTCGACATCCTTGCTTCTTCTCAAATATTTTCTCCTTTTCATGATTTTTTTTCCTTCCACTCTTTCATTTCTCCTTTTATTGTCCTTTCACTTTTTCTTCCTTTAAGTCCTTCAGCACACAGCCTTTTCGCTTATATTTTTCTCTTCTTCCTTTTTTTTGTCTTTTCTCTTCTTTTTTCCTTTTATTGTTTTTATATGTTGCCTCTTCTCTAACTTTTCTCTTCCTCCCCTCTTACTTGACTTTTCTCCTCTTACTTTTAATCACAGCCTTTTCTCCTTTCCCTTTTATTTCGTTCATAACCTGTTTTTTCTCTGATATTTGTTCTCTCGTGTACTTTCCCTCACTATCATATCGTGTACTGCCTCTACTGTCACTTTAATAATTTTTCTTTTTACGTTGTCTAACACCTGCCACCGCTAGTTCCTCTGAGTGTCTCTCTCTGAGCCCATCAATAACACCGCTCACCTCATGTTGGTCTCCCCTCGCACATCAAAGTCAGGGCCGCTTCAAAAAGTGGCAGCTGCATAAAATATCACCCTCACAGTCTCCTACTCATTCCCGCCCTTTCCCTGCCCCTCATCCACCCAACGCCCTGCCAGGACCCGAGAACGATGTCAATAAAACGATAGGAAATCTTTTACACGTTTTTTTTTTGTTCTACTTTTTATTCCTCTTTCTCCTCCTCCTCCTCCTCCTCCTCCTCCTCCTGCTCCTCCTACGTCTGCTCGTACTCTTCCTATTTATCGTTTTTTTTTCTCTCTTTTCTTACGTAGTGCGGGAGTTAAATTTTTCTAAATGTAAAAAAAATAACTACTTGAAAAAATGTCGAGAGAGAGAGAGAGAGAGAGAGAGAGAGAGAGAGAGAGAGAGAGAGAGAGAGAGAGAGAGAGAGAGAGAGAGAGAGAGAGAGAGTCTTGCCCCGTGTCCGTGTTGTCAGTACATTCTCACCTTCGGGAATAATGTATGAAGCAAAACACCTCATGGCGACCTGAAATAACTAACACGACCGAGGCTCCTGCAGCGTGCATAGTATTAGTCACCAAGGGGAGGCTACAAGACGGCCAGGACAAGATCTATAAAAGCTTCTTAGTCTGTCTATACAAGTGGGTCTCAAACTTTGTTGCTTAGTGGCGCATGAAAGGTATATTTGGACTTTAACGGCGGACCAACCTCGTATGCAGTAAAGTGCAGGCTTACTAAAAGGTAAAAATTTAAGAACACACAACTATAGGAGAATTTGGTGATAGTAACAGCGCACAACCTTAGCGAAACACTGAACTACACTACACCCTCGCAGCACACCAGTAACCTCATATGCGCACACTCACTTACATATACACACACTCGCTTACATATACACACACTCGCTATGGTATTAGAGCAGGAAAAGGTTTATGGGTGTGGAAGTCTAGCGGAAGAAACGGGTGAGGCGAGTTTACTCCCGACTAATTTCGCTTTTGGGTTCTTTTCGCTTATCTGAATGCCTCATCAAAAAGGTATACGTAACTAGAATATGAAATACGTCACCGCTATGATTATTTACCTTTGCCTCAGGTACAAGAACTTGAGCATGGAGTTCCCGCGTGTGGCAACCGTGAAAGATATTATTAGGTTGCGTTGACCGAGTGGGAGCCGTCGGACATGATGAGCTCAAGCCGTAAAAAGGGTGTGTTGCTAATTGAGCCAGAACGGGATAAAGAGATCATTCTATTGCTTTTTTATAGTTTTTTTCTGTTACTCGCCAGACAGCAGGAAAGATTTGGTGGTAGAAACAGTGGAGAAAAAGCGAGAAACACCAGTAATTTGCATAAGGCACAAAACCTGAGCGCGGGTCACAGGGAGGTGATTAATCCCTTTACAAGACGCATGATCAAGGGAGCTGCGTGTGTGTGTGTCTTGACGGATGGAGATTGGTATTAGGAAGAAACTGCAGAGGTCACCGTGTCAATAGTTTGTTCCTTTCGTCAAGAAGAAGAAGAAGAAGAAGAAGAAGAAGAAGAAGAAGAAGAAGAAGAAGAAGAAGAAGAGGCAGTTTAAGGTTGATTCAGAGGTGGGTTCTCACACACACACACACACACACACACACACACACACACACACACACACACACACACACACACACACACACACACACACAGGACAATTTACAAAACAATTTACAGTTTATGATTTAACATGTAAAACAGATAATTAAAGAAAAGTAGAGATAAATGATTCTAAAAATGCCTTTAATTGCCCAGTGTCACGCGAATGCAGACCATCATCATTGTTTTGCTGCAGAAAAAAAAAGGAAAATAAAATAAAAGCTGACATAAGTATTGCAACGTTCCCTGGACTCTCAACCATCAACAGAACATTTTTCTTCGTTACTATAATGAATAATATAATAATATATATAATATAATAATAATATAATATTATAGAATAAAATATAACAGTATAAATTTTTGTTTCCACCTTTACGTAACTTTTCTCTCTTCGTGGCTATAATGAATAATTAGAATGGGATTGCATCTTTTTCTCTTTAACAAACTTGTACAGAATATAGCTGGAAGGAAAAGAGAAACTGCTATGTCCTATTCATTTCTCTGCCTTTTTACCTGTACGCAACTTTTCTCTATTCGTGACTATGACGAATAATTAGAACAAAACAATTTTTTTCTCTCTAACAAGCTTACGAGTAAAATATAGAGGGAAGCTGCTATGCCATATTTCCATTTCCCACTAAACAAGTACATAACGAGGGAAGGGTAAAAGTTTCAAATGACTCAAGTACGCAGTTTGAGTTGACAGTCCTATGTCATTTCCCTGTCTTCTTACCTCTACGTAATCATTGCCCCTATGAGAGAGTGATGAAGATAACCAGCCTTTACACTACGCTCTACTGCACCCGGAATGAATTAAAAGTCTGGGCTAAAGACAACAAAACAACGGAAAGTTTGCTTGGTGGGAATGAAGGGAGTCAACAGAGGGCAGTCATATAGCAAACACGGAAGAAGGGACCAGGTGGCGGGATGAGTGGGAGATATTGTGAGGAGGAGGAGGAGGAGGAGGAGGAGGAGTGGTTAGTTTAGGTTAGGTTAGATTAGGTTACATAAAGTTTGTTTCAGTTAGGTTTACATTAATGCAGTTCTCTTAATTTCACGGGTCACCTCACCACTATCCAGATCACGACTTTAAAAGGGATAATATTTTACCCACAAACAGACAGTCCCGAAATTTGTAGGCTAAGGAGGAGGAAGAAATAGTAGGAGGAATGGGTTAGGCTAATTTAGGTTAGGTTAGATTAGGTTACATAAGGTTAGGTTCGGTTAAGTTTACATTTATTCACAGCTCACCTGATCATTATCCAGATAACGAGAATAAGGATCATATTTTACTCACAAACAGTAATTCATGCTAGGTGACTTCCACAATTTCGCATCTTTCCGAGCTCCCGAGTCCCTCAAAACATTTAGGACTGACAGACGGACATCATCCACTCACTTCTAAGTTCTCGGTTACACTCCACGACTCTCTAACCTCTTATTCACATTTCCAAAGTTTGAGTTTCGTTCGTCTCTGCGGGGAAGGAAGGAGTGTGTGTGTGTGTGTGTGTGTGTGTGTGTGTGTGTGTGTGTGTGTGTGTGTGTGTGTGTGTGTGTGTGTGTGTGTGTGTGTGTGTGTGTGTGTGTGTGTGTGTGTGTGTGTGTATGTGTGTGTGTGTGTTTAAGACTTATTAACACCTGCTGTTCTTAATTTACTTTCTCTCTCTCTCTCTCTCTCTCTCTCTCTCTCTCTCTCTCTCTCTCTCTCTCTCTCTCTCTCTCTCTCTCTCTCTCTCTCTCTCAGTAAAAATACAAGCGATTCATCACAGAGGGACGACATTTGTTTCAAGTTGCAAATTCTGAATAATCTTCCTGAAAGGAAAAGTTATATTGTAATATAATATGTTTTCATGTTCCTTTTTTAATTTTCAATTTTCTACATGCATAAATTTATTTCACAATTTCTTATGATGTTGCAACACGTGGCCTTTCTTAAAGTGTTTTTGTTTCTTAACTTAACTCTTCATCAAGAACTTGTTATATATATTATGTTTTCAATTTTTTCTTGATTCTCTTTCAAAGTTTCTTTACTTTTATATACAGATTTATTTCTTACTCGGCAATACGCGGGGATTCAGATTATTTGTTTTATACATTTTTTTACAATAGTTTATCTTCCCAAGAGAACTTATCATAATAAGTTTTGTTGGGAAGATAAACATGAATGGGATAATTATGTTTTCCTTTATTTTACTTCTTAAGAATCTAAGTGTCACACCTATAGAGTAAAAATGACCAGGTAAAATATTTTAGCAATCTCATTTTCGTATCCACGATCGTGTTCAAGTTTGTCAACACTTTTCTTATAACTGCAAATGTTTTCCTTACATTTCTCTAGATTTAATGATTTCTGGATTTCATGCGTATTTTTATTTTTACTAGACTTATCCTTCAACATATAATATTTGATTATTTTTACTTCCTTTCTTTTCGACTTCTGTCTTTTCTACATAAATTTCATGATTTTTGAAGCTGTCCTCCTTTCCTAATTATATTTTTATACACTGTCATATTTCAACATTTTTATTAGATTCTTCTCTTGCTCAGCCACAGACACGTCCTCCTTTTCTAAATATCCTCTTCTATACAGTTTCATATTTATTTATCTATTTATTGCTAGATATTTATTTTCCTCGGACACAGACATATCCTTCATTTCTGCGTAGCTTCTTCCTACACATTATTATATTTCAGCATTTCTTTTTACTGGTCTCCTCTCAATATTCGATTATTTTACCTTATTTTTCGAACGTGTCGTGTTTCATCATTTTGAGCACCACACGCCAATATTTTTCCTCCTCCGCCTCCCTCAAGGCCAAGAGGATTCAGGTTCCCTCCAACTCCCTCATTATCAACTAATATAATTAATCCCCCATCACGCAGCGCACGCCCATCGCCATTATCACCTCACGCCGCTCTAGTTGTTGTTGTTGTTGTTGTTGTTGTTGTTGTTGTTGTTGTTGTTGTTGTTGTTGTTGTTGTTATTAGTTATAATAATAACAATAATAATAATATATATTTTTATTATTATTGTTAGTGTTGTTTTCTTGTCATTCTTCTTCTTATCATTATTATTATTATTATTATTATTATTATTATTATTATTATTATTATTATTATTATTATCATTATTATTATCATTATCATTATTATCATCAACATTACTACTACTACTACTACTACTACTACTACTGCTACTACTACTATGGAGGAAAAGTATTGCCGTGTGGTTCTGAAAATGATGAAACACGAGACGTTATAAAAAAAGAATAAAAAAAGTAAAATAATCGAATACTGAGAGGAGATCAGCAAAAAAGAAATACTACTACTACTACTACTGCTACTACTACTACTACTACTACTACTACTACTACTACTACTACTACCACCACCATCACATACTATAATCATCATAATCATTATTTTTTTTTGTATTGTTAAAGCTTCGAGTCGTATAACACTTTTTTCCCTTTCTTCTTTATAAATAAATATTTATACTTTTTACTCTCTTGTCCCATCTTCCGTCCATTTCTCGCCCCACACCACGCCTTCGCGCCGCTCCTTTCAAGAACTTCGGGGAGAGACATTGACGTAATCATAATTATAAGTCTGGACTGAAGGAGAAGGATGATTGGATGGACAGGGAGGCGGCTCTCGTTGACCCAAACACTCACCTGGACCGAAAAATAAAATGTATAAAAGGCTATTATACGCTCCTGGCAGTACTCTTGCTATATTTTGTTTGCTATATATATTTGCTTGATTTTGAAGCGAGGTACGTACGGTCTTGTCTATCTTTGAAGCCTTGGCCTGCTAATAATGGCACAACACTTGGAACGTCATCTGAGTAACACTAGACGATTTTAGCGAGCAATTATAAGCTATACACACTGAGAGGTTTGAAATAAAAAATAAAATGGTGACGTAATCTATTGTAAGTGTTGGCAGAGAGAGAGAGAGAGAGAGAGAGAGAGAGAGAGAGAGAGAGAGAGAGAGAGAGAGAGAGAGAGAGAGAGAGAGAGAGAGAGAGAGAGAGAGAGAGAGAGAGAGAGAGAGAGAGAGAGAGAGAGAGAGAGAGAGAGAGAGAGAGAGAGAGAGAGAGAGAGAGAGAGAACCATCTCCCTCCCCAACGCACACATACACACACCTGAAGTAATGAGACATTCTGGAAAGCTACTGCAATTAGGGTCACGAAACAAGACCATTAAAATTAACATTAAACTAACCTAGTGAAATTACTATATTCTAAAACATTAAAATTTACCCCAAACTAACCCATTTAGATCAACACAAAGATATATTGCAAGGTTTACCTCGTGACCGTCAAATAAGGTAAGGAGATAGCATTTACAGGATATAGAAAAAGCGACAAGGAAGAAAGAAAGGAAGGAAGAGAGAAGAAAGGAGGAAGGGACGAAAGGAAAGAGGGAGGGAGTGAGGAGTGAAAGGAGACGGAGTAAGAAGGAAGGAAGGAAGGAAGGAGACAAGAAAGGTGTCAGCCGTCATTCGTGACTGAAATATGTTGTTCTTTACTTATTTAGAAGACAGAGGAGAAATTTGCTAAAATATTAATGCTAAGTACTCTCTCTCTCTCTCTCTCTCTCTCTCTCTCTCTCTCTCTCTCTCTCTCTCTCTCTCTCTCTCTATTTTTTTATTTACTTATTTATTTATTTATTTATTTTCATTTTCAAAGCATAACTACGAGTATATCTATATATTTCAATATACAGCTACGTCTTACAGTCTACAATTATAATTATGTTTTGAATTCAAATCCACTGGTATTTTTCGAGACTTTATGTAATAATAACAATAATAATCTCTCTTGCTGGATTTATAATTCTCTCTCTCTCTCTCTCTCTCTCTCTCTCTCTCTCTCTCTCTCTCTCTCTCTCTCTCTCTCTCTCTCTCTCTCTCTCTCTCTCTCTCTCTCTCTCTGCACGAGCCGTTTACAGTTTCGCGACAGATTGGCTTCATTACCATTGAGGCACAAGACCTCCTCCTTTCAATATTCGCGAGGGAATTGGACCCAAGACGTTCCTGCGATCCTCGAGAATCCTGCAAGTGGTTCCTTCATCCTTAGAGAATCCCAGTCGCAGTCTCTCTCTCCACGTTCTAATTCCTACTGGTTTCTTTTTCTCAGTACAAGTCCAAGTAATCTAATTTTTTTCACCATAAGGACTTCTAGTGATTTCTTTTTCGATTCCTTAAATCTTGTTGTGGTTAATCTCTCACTTATAAGGCTTCATAACGTTCGAGTAATCGTAAGCATTTTGTCGTTCTGTCTCTTAAATGTAACTTGTTTTAGTGAAGGAGAGCATAACAGAGCATAACTAGTAACGAAAACACTAGAGAAACAAAATGTCTGGAACATACAAGTAAGTGAAATGAAGGGAGACCTGTAAGCCTTTCTCCCTTCCACATGAAAACAAACAAACAAACAAACAACAAAGCAGAGTGTAACAAAAACTCTCGAGAAACAAAAAGTAATATGGTGCTATACTCGTACGTAATGTTTTCACGATAGAAATAAAGAAAATGAAAGAAGAAAGACCAGTGGGGCTTTCTTCCTTAAAAAAAAAAGAAAACACCAGAGCATAAGAGGTTTAGTAACGAAGACACTGGAGAAAACACTGTAGGAGAAAAAAGTAGATAATTCTGAATAGAGAAGTAATTGAAGGAAGAGAAGGACCGAAGGGAAGAAAAACAAAACCCCTGGAAATGCCTGTACTACAAGGGCGAGACTGAGGTTAACTGAGCAGACCCTCGGGAATCCATCCATTCATCTTGATAGAAGGGAAGAAGCACTGACCTCATAGGTAAGGTAGAAGATCACCTCGTCCTGCTCGGCCACAGATACGTCCACGCGGAACTTGGATGTCTCTCGCTCTCTGCAAAGAAAGAAGAATGGAATCAGAGGTCATGTACTATTCAGGGGCGCCTCTAGAAAACATCCTATCAATATATGAAATCAAGTTTGTGAAAATACGATTGCCAAGGAAGTTATTGAGGGAAATGATAAGAGAGGAGGAAGCGAAAAAGAATAAAAACGAGGAAGAAAATTAAAACACGGGAAAGAGGAGGAGGTTATACAGAATATGAATCAATGATTAACGAAGAACTATAGAAAAATGAAATACAGACGAAGACGGAAGTGATAAACAAAGAAAGTACAGAAGGTAAAAAATAAATAAATAAATAAATAAAATATATTAAAAAAAGCGATAAATAGGAAGATTATAGCCACGAAACCTCATTCTGAAGGCAACGCAGGAACACCGAGAATTATGAGGTGATGAGTAAGCCTGTGATGTGTGTGTGAACGACTAATACGGTGACACAAGAGCAGAAATAACGAGAGCTGGCCGTGACGATGAAACATAAATGCGAGAATGAGTGTCTGAGGTGTGAGCTGCTGGGCTGAGGACGGTAAGACAGGCGAGTCAAGAGGAATACAGAGATGTGAACATGAACTTCAGGAACAAGGTGGCGGTAAACAAATGCAGTGAAAGGAATAAACACATATGGGTATAAAGCTATGTATAAATGGACAAAAATGCGATTGGATATGGTTTAAATACTATATGTGGTATAAAAAACACATTTTTAATATCTATGGCTGTAAAAATAAATACAATTTTTCAATAACACACACACACACACACACACACACACACACACACACACACACACACACACACACACACACACACACACACACACACACACACACAAAGAAAAATAACAAGGAGAAAGAAGAGAGCATTGAAAGCAAGTACATAGTAACGAAAATATTGGAAAAAAAAAAAAAAGGTGGTATGTTCTGGGTGACAAGTAAGAGAAAATGAGCTACACACACACACACACACACACACACACACACACACACACACACACACACACACACACACACACACACACACACACACACACACACACACACAACAAATTTTAATGCACTACTTTTTAGCTTCACCAAAGTAAGAGGGCAGACCACCACCACCAGATCTTGGGACGCTGTCGGGGGTGTGGATCTGCTCCACTTAAGACGTTCCCCTCATGCCACACACCAGTTTCGCCTCGCTGCACTGCAAACTCTCTCACCTGTGATATTAGCCTGTTTACGCTTGAAATAACGACCCGGACACCTGCATAAGACTCATTATGCAGTAATTACAGTTGTATCAAGCCCATTAGCCACAGACCTAATGCACACAACAGTCTTTTGTTAGGCGCGCTGGTGCAGGTGGTCGGGGTGTTTCATGTTAATTAACCGCTCGAACACAGCACATTTCCGGGTTAAGGAAGGCAGAACAGGAAAGCGAAAAAAGGTAATGTATAGTCACTGCATATTTATACAACACCTTTGTTATAGATCAGCGTGTCTACTGGCATTTGTTCATCCTATGTATTCCTTTGTGTGTAGAGCGTGACCGATACAGCCACAATTAGGAAAAATATTTTGTTTTGTCGAACAAATGAAAAAGTGTTAATTATCTTTATGCAATATGTATATTTCTTCGTTTTCCTTAATTACGTTTTTTTATTGATATGAGGTCAACATGTAGACGTCACAGATGTGATACACAAGGAAAAATTTACCCATAATTTGATTTCTTTTAGACAGGTGGGTGTATCTACTATTAGGAAGCGTACTAAAGCTGAAAACATTCTAACTACAGAGAAAAAGGAAAGAAATGGCCATGGAAAAGGCGCGTTAAGAACTGAACATTTAGTAGATAGACAAATGAAGTAACGGAATAGCAACTTCGAAATGTTAAAATAAGGCTGGGCTTTAATAGAAGTTGCAGATGATAAAGAATAAAAAAAAGTTTTGCTGGAATGGTTTACAACAAACGAGGAACCGAGAGGAGAGTGGAGAAGGTTGTGGGGGCTTCTGACCAGCAGCGGCTCTATAGAAACTGATGATGATAAGACTTTAGGGTGATGGTACAGCATTCAAACTATAATGAAGCAATGAAACCCAACAACATGGAAAGCCTTGAGTGTGGCTTTGACCTGCTGTGTTCTCACCAAACCTCACCAAAATTATGAGACAGACGGGTGGCAGAGGAGCCCCGCCCTCGCCTGTGAAAGCCAATACCACCTTCAACGCATCGTTAAAATATTTCAGTGTTTCAAATAACCACACATTCTGTTAACGGAGCATACACTCATACACTCCACGTATGCGAACAACACACTTAACACTTGGAAATGGGTTATTGCCCAAGGAAAGTGTATTCCGGTAACTACTAAGACCATTCGTTGCCGTCATATTACTAAATGGGCTGGGTCTGCTTGTCTCCACTGTTTACCGCAATGAATCTAAATTTATTAAAACACCATTCAGCGTGGTCTGGTAGAGAGAGAGAGCCTATACCTTAAAATGACAAAGCAACAAAAATTGACTCGATTTAACCAAAAGAAAATAATAATAACAATAAAAAAATCAATAAAGACAAACAAATAAAAAAGAGTAGATAGATAAAATAAAACCTATTCTTCCTTAAACTTCCTTCAACTAAAAAAAAAAAAAAAAAAAAAACTATTCTGCCTTAGTGGTGAGCGGCGCGTGAAGAGTAGACACTTGAATGAATGATGGCTGATGAAGACTGAAGACCAAGATGAGGAGGAAGGTGTTCGGGTGTTCGGGATATGACTAAGTAGTGATCGAGTGCGTGAAAAGAGAAGAAGTACAAAATATTTCTTAGTACTAGTTAGCTTTAAATGACATATGGCAGTTGGTGTGATAAGTAAAATATATACAGATTAAAAGAATATAGCCATATCATAGAGATTAATAGATTTTACAAAGAATTACAAAATGATAAAAAGCAAGAAGCCTTGAAGTTCTTCCTGACCTATGTGATGACACCACCCTGCACTAAACAGCAGAAGTATGAAAGGGTAAGGACAGCACATTGGAAGGCTCTCTCCCCATCCACACACTTCCTCAACTGAATCTGGCCAGAAAATAAGTGATACTACATATGTAGCACTGAAAAAAAAAAAAGATGAGGAGGAGAATGAAGATGAGATGGAGGAAGAAGGCGACGAGAGGGAGGATAAAGATGAGGATGAGTAAGGATATGAGGAGCAGCAGCAAGAGCAAAAGAAGTAGGAGCAATGCCCGGAGAAGGAGGAGTACGAGCAACAGCAGGAGGAGGAGGAGGAGGAGGAGGAGGAGGAGGAGGAGGAGGAGAACTACTCTCGTCCCATGAATAGTATGCACCACTTGATAGTCTGTCTGCAAGCTGGCCCGGAGTGAAGTGCGCCTCCTCGGCCCTGCCTTCCAGAGCACGTGGCCCCTCAGCTGCCCTAAGGGACACCACAGTAAATGGCGGAAGAAAACTAACGTAAAGAACTTGTGCCGCTCAGAGAGGGTGAACGTGTCTCAAGTTGATGCTCTCTGCTACCAAATGTAAAATATTCATCTATCTATTTACTTATCTATCTGTCTATCTATCTGTGTCTGTCTCTCTGTATGTCTGTCTGTCTGTCTTTTTTGTCTGTTTGTAAGAACAAGAAATAAGGGAAGCTGCAAGAGGCGACCAGGTTTACACGTGGAAGTCCCTGTATGAAATATACCTACCTATTTCCATCTTGTCTGTCTGTTTACCTTCCTACCTACCTACCAACTTATCTATCGTTATGTGAGTCAACTACTACAGGATAAAAACCTTTTATAGGCAGAATACTTTGTCTCTGGATTAGACTGTACCGAAAGAGGGGAAGGAGAATAAGCTTAAAAAGAGACAAACCAAAAATTGTCTCCAACGTAGTGGTTAGCAAGGCGCTTTGACCACAACACCACCAAGCCCCCATCTGTCTATTATCTATAAATCTGCCTCCACAACCCGCGTGTGGAGACAAGAGACATGCATCACTTCCAGACAGTAACAGGAGGTGTCACGTACAGGCAACAGTTTTCAGGCCGTCCGCAGGTTAATGGCGTCAGTTTGATTTCCATGAATCACGGTTTAGTCGGAGAATTAATGGTTCCCCCACAGACTGGTAATTTCCCGCCGTTCAGCCTCGAATTAAACAGTAATATTACTTAATTACGCCCGCGATGAAGTAGGTAAAAATATACGCTATGATAATCCTCTCTATAATCAGCGGGGCGGAAGGCCATTGCCCGCCATTGCCAGCAGCAGGGCGAGGATAATGGGTGTAATGGGCGTGATGGCTCCTGGCGGTGTGATCTGCAGCGGAGACTGACTGTACTATAACTTCATAGTCATCCTTTCTCTTCCCTTGCGCAGTACAGGAACCTCACTGGCTTACTTGCAACACATACACACCCACCCACACACACCCACACACACACATACTAGAGTCCATTCACGCCCACCACTACCGTCGTTTCTCTCTCTCTCTCTCTCTCTCTCTCTCTCTCTCTCTCTCTCTCTCTCTCTCTCTCTCTCTCTCTCTCTCTCTCTCTCGTGAATGCATGAATGAATGACCGCTTGAATAAAAGAACACAAAGCATTTCTCTCTCCCTTACTTCAATACTCAACCCTACCACCACCACTACTACCACTACTACTACTACTACTACTACTACTACTACTACTACTACTTTACCTATCACAACACGTACTCGTATACACAACAGCCCATGCATTTACTCAACCTTACTACACGCTTTGTCCGATACACCAAAAACATCACCACCATCACCAGCACCTGCACCATCTCTTTCTATACAATACCAAGAACCAGCAAAAAAAGTAACCTAACTACAATAACAACCTCTCGCTCCATCCCCTTTTCTCCTTCTCTATCCCCTACACACTACAACTCCTCGTCTTTCACACTACACACACAAAGAGAGAGAGAGAGAGAGAGAGAGAGAGAGAGAGAGAGAGAGAGAGAGAGAGAGAGAGAGAGAGAGAGAGAGAGAGAGAGAGAGAGAGAGACCAACTCGTCCAAGGCTCGTCCTATTCTTACCCTCCTTTGCTCTCCTCCCTTCTCTCTCCTTGCGTCAGTGTTGCGTCAGTGAGGGGGAGTAACTACGACCGCGTGTCACCGTGGATGGAGCAGAGAAGAGCAGGGCGGAGTAGAGCAGGGCGGGGTGAGTACAGGATCAATGTAGAGGAGTGAGATATCTCCTTTAACCAATGGCAACACACAAATATGGCAGCCGCCGTCATACAGCGAGACAGAGAAGGCTGGCTGGTCAGGATGAATGCACGTGGGGAATGGAAATAGAGTCGGTAATGTGCAGACTGAGAGCGTTGCAGGGAAGAAGGGAGGGAAGGAGGAAGTGCAGATGTTAAGAATAGGTTGGAAGAAGTGGTGAAAGAGAAAAAATAATGTTGTAAAAAAGAGGGATTACTGTCTTTACACAAGGTTATTGTTTTTCTTTCTCTCTGTCTGTCTCCTTCTCTCTTTCTCTATACTTGTCTGTCTGTTTGTCTCTGCTAAGACCAAAGCACAAATTTATCATTATTTTATCAAAAAGAAGAAAAAAGAGAAATTACTATCTTTACACACGGTTATTCTCTCTCTCTCTCTCTCTCTCTCTCTCTCTCTCTCTCTCTCTCTCTCTCTCTCTCTCTCTCTCTCTCTCTCTCTCTCGCTGAGACCAATGCACAATTTCATCTTTCCTCATCCCAGCCTCACGTTCCCTTCGCCTTCCTCGCAGAACATCCCGACGCTTCAATATGTCACCTCGCTGGCTGTGTTGTGCTGCATTCCTAGTGTTGCCTCATGCTGGCGTACACCTCACTATGTTGCAGGAATTCTCAGGTGATGTCAGGTGCGTGCGGCGTCTTCCCCCTGTCTCTGTTGTGCTGCATTATATATATGGTTGTTAAGTATGTGCCGTGTTTGTGTGTTTGTGGTTGTGTTGCTTTCCTGTGTAGTGTGGTGTCGTATTGTACATGGTGGTGTATGATGCTAACCTGTGTTGCTGTGATACGTGTGGGTAGTGTGGTTAGTGTTAGTGTGGTCTGGTGTGGTGTTCTGTGGTATTCTGAGTGCTTTCTCCTTGTGGTGTTGTACCTGTAATGTAGTGTGTGTGTGTGTGTGTGTGTGTGTGTGTGTGTGTGTGTGTGTGTGTGTGTGTGTGTGTGTGTGTGTGTGTGTGTGTGTGTGTGTGTGTGTGTGTGTGTGTGTGTGTGTGTGTGATGGTGTCTGGTGTATGCTGGCGGACTTAAATGTGCAGTAGGGATTAACGCGTGGTAACATTATGGTGCGTGTGTTTGGTGCCAGCTTACTGTGGTAGTGTATGGTGGCGCTTTACTGTGCTGTGGTGGGAGTACGGAATAAATCCTCAAGGGAGAAAATAAATATATAAATAAATACATAAATAACTAGTTAGATAGATAGATAGAAAGATAGACAAATTGAAAGATATATATATATATATATATATATATATATATATATATATATATATATATATATATATATATATATATATATATATATATATATATATATATATATATATATATATATATATATATATATATATATATATATATATATATATATATATATATATATATATATATATATATATATATATATATATATATATATATATATATATATATATAATATAGGCAAAATAAGCAGCTTTCGGACAGAAACTCTTGGAAAGAAAAAAAGAAGCTTTTAGAGAAAGCATCATTGTACATAACCCCTTTGACAAAAGCCTTCCATGAACAAATTCCTTAGAAAGAACCTCCTTTGAACAAAACTTAAAAAGAAAAAAACAGGAAAAAAAATTCTCTGGATAGAACGCATTAGGACATAACCACCTTGCACTACACTCCCTTAATTAAGCAGCGAAGTAGGACAGAATCCCTTCAACTTGAAATAAACCATGATAAAAGCAGGCAGGGTACATGGCTGTGGTGTGGAGCTGTTATAACGCTGCTGTAACGCCTGATACTGAAGATAAGGCAGCGGTGATATGTGGAGAAGGAAAGATACAAGGGAAAAAAACAAAACAAAGGGGAGACAACGAGTGAACCTGGACAGCTTTTGTACGAAATACTAGAGGCAACAGGGAGGCACATGATTTATTGAGAGAAACACAAGATTGGGAAAGAGGGCGTTTCATGGTCGCCGACGTCAAAGACACAGCATAATAGAAGACAGTTAGATTGTGTAAAGAGCCGTGAGGTGTGCGGTGTGCAATGCTCCAGGTAATAACCGAGTGGCCATACCTCTAGCAAGACAATTTAGGCTGTTATTAGCGTCGTAAACACCAAGAACGGATGCGGAGGGTGTGGCGGACCATCTTACACTAACTAAGTACCTCACACTGACAAAGCAATTCGTTAGCACTTTATTCCTTCTTTGGGTTATGAGTAGCGGTGAGTGTTTTGCTCCTTCCTTTTGAGAGTTATCTTAAACGCTTTGTTCTTTAATGAGGAGTGTTTCTAAAGGCCACAGAGGTGACTAGTCAGGCTCTCATGAGTGTTTTTCCTATAAATAACAAATATCCCTTGTTAAACTATCACTTGAATCATGAAAACACCCTTGAGAACTCCAATAACGACCATTAAATTGTTTCTCCTATAAGTAACAAATAATCCTTGTTAAATTATCCTTAGAATCATGAAGAAAACACCCTTGAAAACTCCACAAAATTCCATTAGAGAATGTTAGACGTAAGAGGCAAGATGGCGAAATGTTTAGGAATACGATGCTTGGTTCTCTCTCTCCTCCTCCTTCACGCATACGGCGAGAATTGCTGCCACGTGAAAACTTCATTAAAACTCCTGACGTGCAAGCTTCATCTCCTGCGCTCTACGTCGCCGTAAAGAGAGAAGAATTCCTGCAGGTTCGCCGTTATTTTCGTTCATCCACAGCATAGTAAGACGCGGTGACGAGACTCTGGGGTGCTCCTTGATTCAACACCCACTAAACACCACACACTCTCTCTCTCTCTCTCTCTCTCTCTCTCTCTCTCTCTCTCTCTCTCTCTCTCTCTCTCTCTCTCTCTGGTCCGTATTCTCAAATGCACCTTATCTTGACTACTTTTAACAGGTACTAATGCTTTCGTGAGTTTTTTTTCCTGATTCTCGAGGTAGATTAACAAGGATTCTGCATCGTCATTGGAAAAAAGATACCCATGAGAACCCGACTTATCATCTCTGTGGTCCTTGAAAAATATTGCTAATGGAAATCTAAAAGGTTTAACAATACGAATCTCTCTCTCTCTCTCTCTCTCTCTCTCTCTCTCTCTCTCTCTCTCTCTCTCTCTCTCTCTCTCTCTCTCTCTCTCTCTCTCTCTCTCTCTCGTTTTTATTTCGGCTGTTGGTCGTTCTTTCTCTTCAACTGAGCCACGAACACCATCAATTTTTCCTCACAAATTGATGCGGTGTCTCTGTTTCTCTTTCCCTCTTAAATTTATTCACGTGCGTAAAAATACATCAATAAAAGGAAGGGAAAATACAAAGCGTGGATTCAGAATTGTCAACGAGAGGCGCTTGAGATCCAACTATGAGAACCCACCAGTATAAGCTACCTGTCATCCCTAATACCAGTCACTACCCTTGGTATACTGAAAGTCACTTCAGTTAAGGCCACTTCCAGGTACAGATCACCCCAGGAGAGACAGGCGGGTAAGTATGAACGGATATATCTGCACTAGTAATCCCAAGCTGTTACCTGTTCAATGCAAGGCGCTGAATATTACATTATGAGGATACGCAGGTCGCCATTGCATAATTAAAGGCGCTTGCTTATGCCTGAGAGAGAGAGAGAGAGAGAGAGAGAGAGAGAGAGAGAGAGAGAGAGAGAGAGAGAGAGAGAGAGAGAGAGAGAGAGAGAGAGAGAGAGAGAGAAATGTGTCAGTGACTATGTTTTGGAAAAGTGGTTTGGAAAGGTGTTGGAGAGAGAGAGAGAGAGAGAGAGAGAGAGAGAGAGAGAGAGAGAGAGAGAGAGAGAGAGAGAGAGAGAGAGAGAGAGAGAGAGATATGAGGATTTTGGTGTGAGTAGAGGGATTGAGAGTGAGAGTGGCTAGTGGAGTGAGGCGTGGGTGGTGGAAGAGAAGGGACGCAAGGGTGTGAGTGTTTTGGCGATGAGTATAACGGGTAAAGGGGTGGCAGGGTGTGGCAGGGCGAGGCAGGGCAGCAGGTGTCAGGTGTTCAAATAATCCAGAGTGAGAAAGCGGGTGACAAAAAAAGAAGAAAAAAAAAAAGTGAACATTTCGTGAGGGGAGAATCAGCTTCAAACATTTTTCATTCTTATTTTCTTTCAGTATTTCAGTGAGTGTAATCGTCTTATGAAGGATAACAGTCCGTACAACCATAGCATTTCGCGCTGTTATCGCTTTGATCTTATTAACGTCCCCTACACTCAACTTTATCATATCCTCACGTTTATTCTGCATTTTCCTCTCCCTACGACTTGACTTTAATGCTTTAGAGAGGAGTTTCAAGGCATCTCTATTCTTAAAGTGATTGTTCCTTTGAAATCATTTTGAAATTTTTTAGAGGGGAAAGGAAGAGAGGAGCTTTTTTTTTTTTACTTATGAATTCTACAGCTTAATTATTTTATTGTCTCCTTATCTGTACTTAAATTCCTACGCCTTGGTTCCTGCTCTTTGTCCTTCACTGTCATTCTGATAATATTTCAATCATTTTAACAATTTGGAGTGAATGTGAATGTTTGATCACCTCTTTATCTTTGACCATACTCTTCTTCTTTTCTCCAATTCTTTGTTTTTCACTGTGCTTAAATCGAGATTGTTTTGACAGCCTTACCTTGGTCACATCGATTTGTCGTCCAGCACAATTTATCACTTCTCCATCTCCATTTATAGTCTTTTTTTTTTTTTCAGTTCTTTGCTCCTCACTTTACTCAAATCGACAATTTTGATCGTATTTTCTTACTCACATAAATTTTCACTGTGGAGCATTTAATTTGTCATCCTTTACATCTTTATTCATATTCTTTCTCCCTCTCTTTACACTTTCCTCCCTTTCTTTCCCTGTGCCTTTTTCCTCACTGCGTCTAAATCGATGTTATTTTGATCACAAGACGTCACCTTAGTCACTAGAGCCGCGCCTCAGGGAAAAATACTTGAATTTAATTAAAACTTCCATGACTCAAGTTTCCTCCCTTTCAGCCTCCATTATTGTGCTGCGAATAAAGAGCTTACCGTCTAGCTTAATACTGTTCATGTTCACACACAAACACATACACACACACACACACAGGTATCCTTGACTTAACTTGCATGTAAGAGGATGTAACTGTGTTTGCGTACATATATAAGTTCCCCACTTGTCTGTTCAGTTATAAGTGGGTATGTGTATCATAACTAGAATTATTGTAATCACTGTGTGCTTGTGCCTGTAAGAGGATGACATGTGTCTGTGTAAATCATTGCCTATTTCCGTGACTGGCGCCTCTGTGGGACTTTTTTTTTCTATTTTTGTTATGCTAGGCCAGTGTCCCTCATATATATATATATATATATATATATATATATATATATATATATATATATATATATATATATATATATATATATATATATATATATATATATATATATATATAAAAGATGTAGGTAAAGTTAAATCAGTTCAGTCTTCTTGTCTGTGTGCTTTGAGTGCCTTTTTGTTTTTCTCTTTTCTTCTACCCAGCTTGCATCCTCACCGCCATCACCATCGCTACTACCACCACCACAGTCCATCAGTACGTGTATCAATATTTTAACTATGGGTGATGTTATTAGTTCACTGCATTTGCTTGAGTATTTTCTCTTCTTATTGCATGCTCAAACTTAATTTTCTTTACTATCACCATCATTACTGCCACCACCACGATGCATCACCAGCACCACGAAGATCAAGGAGAGGGAGTGGGATGCATGAGCTGGGGAGTGGCGGGATGAGGGACAGAGGTGGCAGAGAAGGGACAGAGGTGGCAGAGAAGGGACACGACTGTTTCTTTGCCCAGCCCAAGCAAAGGCTGACACTATTGCAACCTATTTTTTTTTGTATAAATTTAGCTTCCTGATGCTGTTGGTGTTGTTACTACTATTACTACTACTACTTCTACTGCTACTACAACAATAACAACAACTACTACTACTACAGCCATTATTGTTACTACTTCTACTTCTACTACTACTACTACTACTGCTGCTGCTACTACTACTACTACTACTCCACTACACCTACTACTATTATTACTAATTTTACTATTACTACTTCTACTACTACTACTACTACAAAAACTACTACTACTACTACTCCACTACACCTACTACTATTATTACTAATTTTACTATTACTACTTCTACTACTACTACGCCACTACACCTACTACTATTATTACTAATTTTACTATTACTATTTCTACTACTACTACAAAAGCTACTACTACTACTACTACTACACTACAGCTACTACTATTATTACTACTTTTACTACTACTACTACTACTACCACTACTACTACTACTACTACTGCTGCTGCTCATACCACTACTACTGATAGTGATAATAATAATAAAAACAATAATAAAAATTAATCAGTCCTTTGTGTGCGGGTATGTTTTATTTCTTTTTTCTCTATTCTAGTTAATATGCGAATAGAATTTTTTGTAATGAATAGCAAAGCGCCTAGTTAAGCACACAATCCCTGCGATAATTAATGATGACGATCGTTCGTGACGCTTTGATCAGCAAGCGTTTTTACGTCCTAATTGTTAGTTAGTTGTTTTTTTTCCTCTTTAATTTTTCCCCGTTTGGTGTTTAGCGCCTCGCTCGGGTGAGTAACGCGCGGTTATTTACTGCATCAATACACCCAATCTAATTATTTCCCTGAATATGGTAGGAATGGAATGGTTTTCCGATAATCACACACACACACACACACACACACACACAGTCTTCCAACCTCTCTCTCTCTCTCTCTCTCTCTCTCTCTCTCTCTCTCTCTCTCTCTCTCTCTCTCTCTCTCTCTCTCTCTCTCTCTCTCTCACTCTCTGTATGTCAAGTTTCCGAAAATATTCCCGTCACATCCGTATATATATTCGAAAAAAATTGTGAATAAAATATTTCAACTGAATTTAAGGATCGTTCAGACCGTTTGACAAGTTATCACACACACACACACACACACACACATAACAACACACGTTCTCCCAAGCCAAGGTCAACATTGCTGGCAACACACCTGAGGGAAACCGGATTGAAGAGAGAGAGAGAGAGAGAGAGAGAGAGAGAGAGAGAGAGAGAGAGAGAGAGAGAGAGAGAGAGAGAGAGAGAGAGAGAGAGTTACAAAAGAGGCATGAAAATTGGAGAACAGCCGCCGTCTCCTGGGCTGCGCGGGCCTGGATCTTATCACGGCGGAGAAGAATGGTGTGCAGGAGGCAATTCAGAGTCCTTGCAACATTTACTTGGACTTGAAATCGACTTCTACTTGGTCAGCGCGAGTCTGAAGAGCGCGGATGAGGCCACAGAGAGAGAGAGAGAGAGAGAGAGAGAGAGAGAGAGAGAGAGAGAGAGAGAGAGAGAGAGAGAGAGAGAGAGAGAGAGAGAGAGAGAGAGAGATTCGTGTATAAAGATGTTTTTTTTATATGCTGAGTTATTTTTTTTTCACAAGGAAGAACAAAAGGAAAAATATATAGCAGCTCTCTCTCTCTCTCTCTCTCTCTCTCTCTCTCTCTCTCTCTCTCTCTCTCTCTCTCTCTCTCTCTCTCTCTCTCTCGCGGCTGAATAAACCTACCAGATAAAAGTTACGCGCCCAAGCCTCCTGTGATCGGTCAAGCATATTTTGCATGACGCGCCTGTGAAAAAGAAAAAAAAAAAGAAAAAAAAAAAGAAGAAAAAGTGCAAACCACAGCCTCCGCCTCCGCATCCCCAAGTCTGCGCGCCGCCAATCAAGTCTGGACGAGAACCTCAACTACCAATACTAAATTTTCCCTTCCCTTCCTCCCACACCTCCCAACAGCCTTTCGCATCCCGCCTCACTCCGCCACCACCGCTCGCTTCACGTCTATACACCCTCGCATGAGTGCCGAGTGTTGGGGGCGTGTAGGTGTGCAACGATTTCTGCTTTTCCTGATGTTATTTGATATATCACAGCTCCATTCGTTTATCTTTACTGGAAACATAACGTTCTAGACAACTATTTCTTGTCATTCAACGTCTCGAAACTGTTTTTTTTTTTTATTGATTTTTGAGACGTAATATTCTAGTTTTTTTTTCTTTTATTCAGTGTATCAGAACTTTATTTCTTTATGTATCCTTCTGATATAACATTCTAGAGAAGAACTTTTTTTTTTAATCATTATTTAGTACCTCAAAACTCTGTTACTTTGTCTAACCTTCAGACGTAACATTCTAGACAACTACTTTTCTTTATTCAGCGTCCCAAAACTCCATTTGTTTAATTTGTTTAATCTATCCTTCAGACACAACGTTCTAGAGAAGCATTCTTTCGTTATTCATTGCCACATAAATTCATTCCTTTATTTTTATTCTTCAGACAACATTCCAAACAAATATTTCTTTCCTTCAAACGCCAACTGGAAATTCCGTAATGATTTAATTGGAAATTCCAAGAAATCTCAACTCTTGATATATGGTCATATCCTATGACTTTTTATGGAAAGTTTAGTAATATTTGTACGTACAGCAATAGATACGTGCAAGTGATATACCACTATTTCTGATTAGAGTATAGTATCTTGTTCAAACCACAGCATCATACTCTTCAAGTACGAATATGACTTATCACTATCAATGTTACCAATTACTATATCAAAATTATGCATTACTTTTAGCATTACTATCAATATTAGTGCTACAACTTCCTTATTTATTATTACAACTAATACTAGTAAGAAAACCTCTAGTATCATGCCAAGAGTCTACCCACAACAAATCTACAGCATCAATGACTCCCAAACCTGACGTCACTCCTTCCTTTTACACAACAAGTCCCTCTCATTGCCTACACCAGCCCCCTCTTCTCCTCTGACTCCGTGACGCTCCCACGCGGCTCGGCGACATGTTTTTAAGCAGGAAAATATTGTGTGGTGGCTGCGGTGGAGGTTGCCAGGATGGGATTTATGATGCAATTTTCACATGCTAAGTTTTGCTCAGCGCCAACTCATGAAGCAACGCCAGCAGCACAACCACCACTACCAGCACAGCTTTCACGTCTTCTCTTCTTTCTCCTTCTGCTCCCTGTATGAAGCAACACAGCACAGTCCATAAGTTTTTTACTTCTCTACCTTCTCTTTCTCGTCTCCGTCATCATCCTCCTTCTTTTCCACCTATTCTTTGTCTTCGTCTTCGCCCTTGTCCTCTTCGTAGTCGTCATCCTCCTCTTCCTCCTCCTCCTCCTCCTCCTGCTTTATCAAATCATAACTTGTAGCAAAAAGTAATGAAAGCAATGATTATTTTGAAGTTTTAAAGTTAAATATTAGCAGCGGCGTTTACCTTCACGGAATTTGAGTCTTTATTTTCTTTTTATCTTTTCCTTCCTCTTCTGCCACAAAATTTTATTCTCTCGCTTTTTCTTCAACACTTTGATCTACAATTGTTGTATTTGCTTTTCCAACTTCCATTCTCAATAAAACTTAATTTATCCATTTCATCTTGCCATCTCCGTTTCATTTTTCTTCCTTTCGTTTTCACAATAATAATGTTTCTCTCCTCCTTTTGACCTTCCTTTCATGGCACTTCCAGGTTTCTCTTTCTTTTCTCCATTTCAAAACCAAGTATTAATGTTTCCCTTCTTTTCACTTCACTAAGATTGCGTTTATTAGTTTCTCTTGCCTTTGTGCATCGCTGCATTTCGTGGGTGTATTGCAGCGGCCAGGGAAAGGCAGAAGAGGTGGGTGGGAGCAGAGTGGGAGAAAGGCGAAGGTGAGCTGGGGATAAACAGCAGGAATGGACGGGGAAAGACGAAAGGAATAGAGAACGAGTTAACTGGACAAAAGATGGTGCTATATGAACAGGGAGAGGCATGGATGGATCATTAACACAGAGGTAAGGATAATTAAAAAAAAAAAAGAATGTATTGGGACAGATAGAGAAGAATGGACAAAAAGACTTAAATGAGAAGAGACAGGAATAGGCAGAAACAGATACAACAGTGGACAGGGGCACACAGATAGGGAGAATTGATAGGGAGACAGAGACGAATAGACGTACGAAGCGAGAAGAGCTTATCCATACAAAAAGAGAGTTGATAATGAGGAAACAAAAATGAACAGAAAGGAAAACGTGCGGCAAAACAGAAAGAGAAAGGAGATAAGATGAAATAGAATCAGGCACTGTACTTAAACCTTACACACACACACACAAAAAAAAAAAAACGAAATTACAGCATAAAAAAAATAAAAATAAATAAATAAATGGTGTACTACAAATGAGAAAGAACTTTTTTCTTCCCCTTTTCTTCTTCTTCATCGTCGCTCAGTCACGTCCCCTGCACATCGGAACACGTCTGCAGATCGAAGCAAATTATGATCTGCTCAACCCAGCATCTTTTGTCCAATGGTGATGACGACGGTTCGCGGACACACCTGAGCTTTCCCAGGTAAATTGGTTTCCGCCCCAAAAACTGCATGTGTGTAACTGCGAACAAGGGCTGTGTGTGTGTGTGTGTGTGTGTGTGTGTGTGTGTGTGTGTGTGTGTGTGTGTGTGTGTGTGTGTGTGTGTGTGTGTGTGTGTGTGTGTGTGTGTGTGTGTGTGTTTACAAAGCTCTCGCCAGTAGCTCTAGCACCTTCAGAATTTAAGGACAGCTGAAGGAGGGAGGAGAGACCAAGAAGGAGGTATGGAGGGTCGATGAGGGGAGAAAGAAAGAACGCAGACACTATAGGAGGGAGTAAAGAGGAGAAAGGGGTGATGTGGGAAGAAAAGGAAGGTGAAAGTGTTATGTTGAAGGAGGGAAGGAGGAGGAGGGAAGGAAGAGGAGGAGGAGGAGGAGGAGGAGGAGGAGGAGGAGGAGGAGGAGGAGGAGGAGGAGGAGGAGGAGGAGGAGGAGGAGGAGGAGGAGCTCTGAGAAGTGGAAGGAACAGTAAAAGGAAGAGAAAAGCTTAAAGGGTAGAGGAAGGAACATAAATAAACAGGAACATGAAAGAGAAAGAAAACAGAGAGAAAGAGAGAGATGGAGAAGTTAAGATGTAACTGAGACATAAGGGCAAGGGAGAGGAGAGAAAGTAAGAGGAAGTAACGGAAGGGAAGAAAATATTGAGTATGAGAAAGGAAGTTGTGCCAAAGAAAGAGTATGGAAAGGAAAACAAGGAAGGAAGAAGGAAGAAATATTGAAGGGAGAAAGTGAGGGAAGGAGAAACGGTGAAGGAAGGATGTGTGGGAGGGAAGGCAGGCAAGGAAGGAACCAGGAGGGGAGGGATTTTAAAGAATGTGAGCAAAAGGTAAAAGACCAAGGAATTTATGCAAAGGAAGAAAGGGAAGGAGGGCAGAAGGCTGAAGGAAGGGAGGGAAGGAGAAGCAATTAAAGGAGAGAATAGGAATAAAGACAAGGAAACAGGAAAGGAGAAACATTGAAGAAGTGAAAGAAGGGAGAAAAGATAAAAAAAGAAAAGTGAGAAGGAAGATAAGGAAGTCGGAAAGAAAAATATTGCAGGAAGGAAGTGAGGGAAGGTGGTGGGTTAGTGAGGCGGTAAGAGAGGCTTTGTGAGAGAGAGAGAGAGAGAGAGAGAGAGAGAGAGAGAGAGAGAGAGAGAGAGAGAGAGAGAGAGAGAGAGAGAGAGAGAGAGAGAGAGAGAGAGAGAGAGAGAGAGAGAGAGAAGAGGGGGAGGCTAGCAAGGTGGGAGGCAATGCGAGGCAAGGGTTTGGTCGGGTGGAGCAAGAGAAGCAAGAGCAGAAGCAGGCCAAGTGTCGCGGAGACCACCACCACCACCACCACCACCTCAGGGACGCTATTGATTCACGTGCGACTGATGCTTTCCTGATCAACTGTGAAGATAAAACAGAAAAAAAAAGTAAAATACAAATAGAAAGAACGAGAGCGGAAAAATAAAAAAAAAACGAAAAGAACGGTAGAAAGAAAGCCTCTGATGTCAAATGCATTCTACACTTTTTCTTTGACGAAGCGCACAGTCTACAAAGCTTATCTCTCTCCCTGGTTCCTGAAAGCGTTTAATAAGTAACTGAGGTGCGGTAGAGACTCGGTACCAGCGGTGGTACAGTAGAGAGACGAAGCGAGGCGAGGCGAAGGATGCCGCACAGAGAAGGAAGATAAAGGAAGAACAAGGCGATGTTTATGCTATCCGGCCGCACCCTCAACACAGTAAAGAAAACGAAAAATTGAAAGCGGCAATAAAATGTAAATGATTTTTTATTTATTTATTTGTTTTTTGTTTTGTTTTTTGTCTCTTAAGTAAAGAAAAGTGAGGAAACGAGATGATTAATCCGAAATGGGGAAGTGACCACGTAGGGAATAACGGGGAAGAATACATACAAACTTACGTACACTATAGGTGGTTAAGCTGGATACTATGCCACGCTTATGTATATTAGGTGTCTTGACAGAATATCCATCCATCCATAAGAGAACATTCATTTACATACATACATATAAACATACGCACGTGCTTGCATTCGTAAACAGACACACAACTAAAGATGGATTTTTTTTTTATGTAGTGCACTGAATAGGTCGATAAAGAACCAGACAAGTGAATTTCAGATAGACTGACATATAGATAGATTGATATAAGCAGATATAGAGATAAGGATGCCCAAAGACAGATAAATATAGATTATAGACAAATGAACACACACACACACACACACACACACACACACACACACACACACACACACACACACACACACACACACACACACACACACACACACACACACACACACACACACACACACACACACACACACAGGTACACACAATGTATATAAATGACGTTGCATGACCATTTATCGAGTACTCAGTTTCCAGTGCGAAATTCCATTTGTTCTCTGTGTTGACTGGAATTGCGTCCTGTCAATTTGTTATAATTGCCCTAAAAGGTTTATAAACTGCCGCCATGAAACGTATTGGACGGCCAACCTTAAAACTTTGATCTCTTCATTCCTCGGAGTTTAGAGGAAAGCGAGATTTGTACGTTTGTTTATTTACTTATTTTTATTTTATTTTATTTTATTTATTTATTTATTTATTCGGGTAGAAAGAAAGTCTGCAACATTTTTCTTTTCAAATCTACCTGTATATTTTCGTCTTAAATCCATGATTCTGATCAGCTTTTTTTTTATATGTACTTTTCTTTCTTTACTTTTCTCTCTGAAACTTAACATAGCTTTCTTAACTTTTCCTTTAATAGTTATCCATTTCTAGAGTATCTTTTTTTTTGAACTGTGACTATTAATACTCTGTTCATAATATGCACAATACTGCTTCTTCCGACTTACTTGGACCATGAATAGTGTCATCCGTTGCATCTTTCGAAGCGAACAGCTGACTTCTTATTTAACATTTGTTCTCTTACTTGATCAATTTCCTTTATTGTGTACTCATTGAATCTTTTTTTCAGTCTAACGAGTGCAAGAAAATTTCAAATACAATAGCAACATCAGCATGAAAACTCAAGAAGCAAAAGGCGTTTACTCTTGAAGGTTTTCTCAGATAGTTCTAAAGCTTTACTGCTCCTTATTATCTTTTTAGTATCAATATTCAAACAGTCCTTTTTTCTATTTTCTTTTCATGCGGAGTGACACCCGTAAGTGCTTTTTTTTCCATTTATCTTGTTGCTTCATTTTCCTCGTCCTGATCGCGCTTCACTTGTATCATTAAATAACCTCTCTTGATTTCATCCGTTTCACCTTGACCTTTTGATTACGCCAAACTTAACTTCCTGTTTCTCTCTCTCTCTCTCTCTCTCTCTCTCTCTCTCTCTCTCTCTCTCTCTCTCTCTCTCTCTCTCCTTTTGTATGCCGTCAAGGGGAAATAATCCATCTTCCCTCGGCACAAAGCAATGTTCGAATCTGTCCCCGTGCAGCAGTCATTAGTGGGGCGACGCTGGCGGTACTCCTGCTACTCGCGTGCGGCCTTAATGACGACCCGCCACCGCACCACGCCTTTACTGTGCCTTCTGCTTCTGGTACAGCTCTCACTTCCACCACCACCAATACCTCCTCCATTACAGGAACTACTACCAGGACCAGTACTATAACAGCAATACAAAATATAATAAAAATAGATAAATAAATAAACTAAGAAAATAAATAAATAAGTAAAGATAAGTGAGTAAATAAAATAATAAACAAATGAAAAAAAATGAGACGAACTAACAAACTAACTAATTACGGAAACATATAAATAAACACAAATACGAATACATAGTCAAATAATACAAATACAAAATAAATGAATAAAGAAAGAAAGAGATATGTTAATTAATTACCTAAGTGAAATAAAGCTACAACGTCAATTATACAACTTTCACAGCTAAAGAACGGTCAAAACGGGATATCCAAAATCAGATATGTCTTGAAGCCATCATCATTGTTATCATCATTGTTACCTTATATCTTGATGAACCACAAAAGGAGAAACATCAGTTCCACCACACCGTAACCAAAACAAAGAAAGAAGAAAACAAAAAAACAAACATCCGCAGCGAAGCATTATGACATCGACACGCTTCAAAGAGACGCATGATGCAAATAAATGGAAATGAAGCTCTACAGTGAATAAAGGTAGCGACGCAGTACCGAAAATAAAAAAAAAATACATCCTAAGCACAATATCCCTCGTAATACCATTGTAGAACGCCTAATGTACTGCCACGCACGTCTCCCAACGACGAGCGGCAAGTTACGTTTCCAGAATACATTTACATCAAGAATAAAACTCCACAGCTTTAGAAGAAACGACAATATGCGCGTATAATATTTGCATGTTCTTATAATACTTAATACTTTATTGGAAGGGCGCCGGTATAGAAGTTTATAGTATTGTGTATCTTTCCTTTCATTACGTTTCCTAGAAGTTGGTGTTGCTGTCTCCTCTGGTTCCTTTGCTTCGCTTCCTGCCTCTCTGTGACTGTGTTTGTGGTTCAGAGCAACTGAGAATATGGAGGTTTGCTTTCTCTCTCTCTCTCTCTCTCTCTCTCTCTCTCTCTCTCTCTCTCTCTCTCTCTCTCTCTCTCTCTCTCTCTCTCTCTCTCTCCATTTACTCATCTCTTATACTTCCATTTTTCTTCCCCACCCAGTCTTTCCCTCTCACTCCCCCTCGTCCACTCACATTCCGTCTACTTTTTCCACTTCTCCGTTGCCTTTCCCTTCCTCCACCCATCACATCCTCGTCTCTCCTCTCCCTTATCCCTCCCTCTCATCCATTTCTCCTCTCCTGCCCCGTCCTGCCCTGTCCCGACTTCCCCTCCCTCCTCCTCCTCTTCTTCCTCCTCCTTCTCAACCTTTTCTCCTGACCCTCCTCTCCTGCCTTCGTCCAGATTTTTCCTCTTCCCTAACATTTTTTCCTTCCCTCCATGACGTGCAGTCCTTCACCCTTCCAGTTTGATTTCTTTTTTAATTATGTTTTTTTTTTCCTTCAGATTTTGTTCTTGAAATGAAAAAAAAAAAAAAAAACAGTAGGTTCTGATCAATTTCTATTTATTTCTTTTTTCTTTTTTCAATTTGTTCTCATTTTTCCTCTTGCTATTTCTAGACTATCAATTAACATTTTGATTCAACACGTGGAATATTTTTTTCTTCTTTTTTTTTTTTCAGGGGAATCTCCCAGTACCAATTCTGAGTGTGTGTTGTTCCCCTCCCATGCGATTCTATTTTTTGCATTCTCTGATTAATGTTCTCAGTTTCTTCACCACTTCTCTTTAAACATTCGGCAACAGTCGACACATACACGAGTCTGACACTTTAGACTTTTAACGGCCTTTGTTTCGTCCGATGCTAACATTTACATTCCTGTGATAAATGTGCACGTGAGCTGACAAATTAATCCAGGTGTCAGTTTTCGTGAGTCTGCAGAGTACACTATTATGTTGCCGAGGCTCATTGTAATCCACAGTGTTGCGTTACATCCGTCATTATCCTGATGGCAAAAACCAACATGAGATCCGATGGTGTTCTGTTACGTAAATTTGAGTAGTCTCTGTATGCAGTGGTCTACAGCTGAACAGTGATCACTTCCGTAATACTGTATATGAAAAGTATACGAGTGCACGACTATACCAACGCTGTCCTATTGGTAGTATGGCTTATTATTATTATTTTTTTTTTTAAGATTTCAGTAAAAAAGAAAAAAAATGTGAACTATAAGTAGGTCGAAACTAAAAAAATGAAATAAATAAATAAACAGCGTTGATCTGTCGATGGTATGACTAATTATAAGTTTTCAGTTAGAGAAATTGTAAAAATAAAAAGATCAAACAAATATAATAAACAACTTCTTTCGATGGCGTATTAGGTAAGATATGACAGTTACTTATTTATTTATTTAATTATTTCTGCATCAACATTGCATCCTTGGTTTTAAACGGTCACATTTCTCTTCAGTTCCGAATTACATCACGGTGACTACCCAGAAATATCCAGATACTCGTACAATTAATTTAAACAGCTATAATTTATACAGCTTTTTTTTTTTTTTTCAGCCTGGAAAACTGTATAAAGTATGAAACATAGTCCCCGTACTAAAAAGTTTGAAAATTGCCAATTTAGAACAACAGGACGATGACATGACCACACCAGACCCATCGAGTGTGTCTGTCCAGGCCATGACTCCCTCCCACCGGATATGCTGAGGCAAAACTGAAGGGTGTTCGTATCTTGTATCTGAGTTATGGATTCTCTCTCCCTCTCTCCCTGCCCGCCTCGCTCCCCCTTCCGACACATGCCAAGAGTTAGGTGGATAAGACCCATTGATGGGTAAACTCGACCTGACTCTCCCCTTCTGGCGCTGTGATTGGTCAGGGTTTGGGAAGAGTGCATCTGATTGGCTTGTGCGGAATGAAGAGAGGTGTGGCTTTTCAGTGAAGTTGATCTGAACGGTCTGCTTGGGACGTACGAAGCTGTCTTGCTTAGAGGAGGTACAGTGGAATTTTGTAATATTACGGTACTTCTTCATACTTAAATATTCTACTTCCATAACATTGCATATCCCCTTTTTAACGATAATATTTAGGAAGCAAGCGTCTTGATTTATCTGGTCTATGGCAACTAAGAAGTGAAAAGAAAATATCTTCATATTTAATCAAGCTAAAAGTAATTTGACAACTGCAAAAAGGACATAATGATTAACTACTTTACCTCCACAACACTGCAAAATCCATTTTTAAAGATATGTCCGAGAATTATATGTCGTAACTCATAACGTCTTTCACCGATAGAAGAAAGTAAAAAAAAAAAAAAAAATATTGTCTTTACTAAATGATGTCGAATAATTTACAATGACACCAGAAAGGATAAAATAATTAACTTTATAATAGTGGGAAATCCTTATTCGAAAATTCATCTCATTTACTGACCACAATACAAAACTAAACTATCGCTAGTGAACTGTCAACTCATTCAATATAACAACCGAAAGGAAACAAGAAAAACTGTGTAGCAACGAATAACAGTTAGCTGACGTCACTGCTTCCCAGCGCACGCAGATAAATGGATCATAATGACACTCTGGAACTTTACACGAGTCTTAATAAAGCAGAACATGAGCGAGGCGCCGGACCATCGCCCAGCACAGTCAATATTGCTCTTCGGGACGCTGGAAAAACTGCTGCCCTGAACTGTTTGTCATAACCCGATGCGAGCTCATTTTTCCTCCTTGATGCCCTCCACTTTTTTCCTCCCAGTTTCCAATAATTTTCCAGCCGCAAACCAAAGTGACGAAAAGCACGATCACCAATTTCCACTGCACTGTTTGTCTTTCTCCAGTGTGCCTCGTGTTTCTTTCTCACTACGCTTATCCTTTCGTTTCTTCCTAATGTTTCTGGTACATTGCCCTCCTTAAATTACTGTTCTTCTATTTCTTGCCCCATATCTTCAATCTACACTCTCCCTAAATTACTTATCTTCTATTTCTTGTTCTTCCTTTTCAGTTCTTACTATTACAATCTAAAAGAAAAAAAAATCTAATTCTTCCCTTCCTCAGATGCAATTCTTTTGTCGCTTCATTTGAATTAGTTAATGAGAAGGTGGTAAGCTTTAATTTGGCAATACTTTTCCGGGTCATTTGTCAGTCAGTGAGTACATTACTCGACTCTGCATTGACACAAGTTAATTTATCAAGCTGTCAACGAGCACTCTCTCTCTCTCTCTCTCTCTCTCTCTCTCTCTCTCTCTCTCTCTCTCTCTCTTATATTTCAATATCTAAAAAGAAAAATTAATCATATTTCCCACCAATTAATAGACGCAATAGATAATAAAAAGAAAACGCGAATATCAGTACCCCCTCCCCCTTTCCTCCCCCCAAAAAAAAGAGAAAAATACACAAGGACACACAAACAGAAAATAAAAAAAAACATTCAAAGCAAAAAATGTAAGGAAAACTACAGAAGGAAAAGACGACGGGAGGAGAGAAAAAAAGGAACATAAAGGGGATAGGGGACAGAGGTAAAAGCAAGATAAATGGGAAAAAAAGAAAAAAACTGCACGAGAAAAGATGAGGTGCTGTGAGGAAGAGGATGATGAGGGAGAGGGGAGGAGGAGGTAGTAAAAAACAAATAAATGAGAGAGAGAGAGAGAGAGAGAGAGAGAGAGAGAGAGAGAGAGAGAGAGAGAGAGAGAGAGAGAGAGAGAGAGAGAGAGAGAGAGAGAGAGAGAGAGAGAGAGAGAGAGAGAGAGAGAGAGAGAGAGATGCAATAAAGGCAGACAGGAAGATGAAGGTAGGAAAAATTGAGTGAGTGAGTGAGTGTGTGTGTGTGTGTGTGTGTGTGTGTGTGTGTGTGTGTGTGTGTGTGTGTGTGTGTGTGTGTGTGTGTGTGTGTGTGTGTGTGTGTGTGTGTGTGTGTGTGTGTGTGTGTGTGTATCTGTCTGTCTGTCTGTCTGTCTGTATGTCTGCCTGTCTGTCCGTCTGTACTTCACCAGCAGGAGAGAACGTGGGCAAGGAACAAGGCACAAGGTTCAGGCTCAGAAAAATATTTGTAGGGAACCAAAAAACCTGCGACTTTCTTTTGGTTTTCTGCGTAGGTAGTTGACCTCGCTACCCTTCAAGGCCTCGACATGACCTATAACTGTTTCTGGGGTCATAGCTTCACCTGCGGCGCGCGTGGGAGTGCCAGATAAAAGTTACAGAAGGTCAAGCTCGCGACTTTCAGACCTAGTTGCGTGGCGGAGGGACTGACACGTTACAGAAAATATACTTAAGAAGGTGTAATTTCGTGGGGAGAGAGAGAGAGAGAGAGAGAGAGAGAGAGAGAGAGAGAGAGAGAGAGAGAGAGAGAGAGAGAGAGAGAGAGAGAGAGAGAGAGAGAGAGAGAGAGAGAGAGAGAGAGAGAGAGAGAGAGAGAGAGAGAGAGAGAGAGAGAGAGAGAGAGAGATTACTAGCCTTTACGGTGCAGAATCCTTGTTTAATTGTCACTAGAATTTTCCAGTCACTTCAACTACACCCTGCTCATAGTAGTTAAGAAAAGACCCTGAAATATTCGAGAACACAACACAAAAGTAAAGTAACCTCAAAAACACTTTTGTAATACATATGGGTCTTTACTCTTTCCGGACACAACGCCTGCTCTTCCACTCCACATTACTGCTAACATTCACTCCCATTACAGATTCAGTAACTCCCCACCATGTAAGTCCATC
>NC_087151.1:39947692-39955192 GCF_035594125.1 Scylla paramamosain | reverse complement strand
GCCAATAGGAGAGCCGCGGCAATTATCGCCTCAACCAACACCTCCTGCAAGGACGGCATTAATTCACTTCCCTGGCGATTAGGGTGGAAATGGCCACTTCCAGGGGTGACACGGTCCGGCGATGGTCGTGTGTTTAGGTCCACAAGCACTGAAAATATAATCACGGGAGGAATAGTACAAGCAAAAATTTACTTCCTTGGTAGATTACACTCACGTACAAGAACTAAATGTGTTAAAACCGGAGGTAGAAATGGCCACTTCCAGGGGTGACGAGGTCCGAAGACGATTGTGTGTGTTTAGGTCTAGGAGCACTGACAATACAATCAGGAGAGGAATAATACTTAAAATAAATGTTAAATGTTTCCTTGTCACAATATCACTTACGAGTACATAAAGTGAAGCTGTTGATCCCAAGCTTCAGAAAATTACTAGATAAAATGATACATAGTTATAAAAGAGTACATTAGTAGATGGGAAAGTACATAAAAACTATATATTTCCTTAGCACAAGATCACATACGAGTACATGAAATAAAGTTCGTGTCGAGTCAAAGGAAAGCTTTAAAAGATTAGATAAATTTATGGATAGAGATGACATGTGGATTTAAGGAGATATGTTTTATGAAGGGACCGCCACGTGTTTGCCTTCTGGCTTCTTGCACCTTTCCTTATGTATGTACTCGTGTTTTTATTATGTTCCGAATAAAACAATATTGATTTTGTGTCCTGTCTAATGTTTCATCACAGTTTTTGGAACTAGAAAATGGTGAATTTTGATGTTACCAGGTGGACGATTTAGTGACTTGAGATATTAACCCTTTCGGTAGTTCCTTTCAATCAATCATTCCCGGATACTTAATTCACAGTGCCAAATATTTACTAAGTAATCTAATTTCTCATTTCTTCCCGGTCTTACTCTAGATATACGAGCATTCCCGACTTCGTCTTACGAGTTCACTTAATCATTCTCTCCACGCGTCCAGAAAACTTCACCACTCCCCGCGCCAACAAACTACCTCTGTTCCAGCATGTGTTTCTGTAATTTTTCAGCCTGACGCGGAGCCTCATTTTGGTAACTGTTCTCGAGCATTTTATTTCCAGTCTTCCTTAGCATTGTATTTAGTGACCGCGCCTTGTAGACCAGCTGGAAAAATTGCCTCAACTAATTTCCTGTAACATCTATTTTTTTTCCTCTCCCTCATCCCGATAACGCTTCTCTGCCGCACTTTACCGTAAAGTCCACAAAGCAGATGCTCCTCCTCTCACCCGATGGCTCACCTCTGCCTCCACAGCATCCGTTGCTCCAATGTATCCACCCACGTAACGAAGCTTCAACTTTATTGAAGAAAAGTTAGAAGCGGCGATACGTCACGATCAGAAAGGGGACATCAAACACCAATAGTGCTGATGAAAAACGGCGTCAATAATTTGTTAGTAATTTGTTTCGTGTTGCCTCAACGACCGAGGCTTGACAGCAGATGTTAAGAGCGTTTCGTCATTCGTTTCATAAAGCACTCTTCATATCTGTATGTAACAGGCTTCTGTGCGGCTTCTATTATTCATGATTATGTTTATTATCTCTAAGGCATACTTAAAAGTATAAAAATGGATTATTTTGAAGTGCAAATTGCGACACGAGCTCAAGAAACAAAAGTGGTTAGCAAGACTTCACAAACACCGGCAGCAATTACTTCACGGAAAAAAAGAATCTCTAATTAGAGGTCACTATTGTATCCTCTCATATCCTCCCGTCAGTCAGCTTGTTAAGGAAAGGAAAACTGTTCCACATACTTATTTCGTAAACTATTTCTTTCGCCATTTTTCTTCGTTTCCATTTTAAGATCCTCTTAGTCTCTAACTACATCAAATTCCTGTATATCTAACATACTTTTCTAACTTTTAATTTTGTCCATTTGCATTCGTTTCGAAGATCTTTCAGTTCCCTTCACACTGTCACACTAATTACACACAAATATCACAAGATTTAAAAACGAAACAATTTTTTTTCCTATAATTTATCAGTCGCTGTCATCGGTGCTCACAAATATTCCTCGTCTTATCCATCGATGCTTCATATGTATTTCCCTCCAATCTACCAGTCAGTGAATTAATCATAAGCAAGGTGAAAATATTAGTGTGTCAGTATCCGAGCATTTCTCTTTATTTCCAAGTGATGAGTCGTTTTGTTGATCTTGCGTTTCTCTTCTCTCATTTGTCTGCATTTTAGGAGAGTGGGAGATCAGGTGATGATAGCGAGTGAACTAGCGTCAAATTCAGGAACTTTTTCTTTTTTTTTTCTCTTTTTTTTTTTTCCGTGTATAATGTTGGCACGTTTTTCCGCTTTTTTGTACGCTGCTGGTTTTGACCTGTCGCCATTTACGCATTTTTTTCTCTTTCCTGCACAGTACAAATATTTTCTATTACGCTTGTACTGTCTGTCACTCTTGTTGAATTTTTGAACACATCCGATTTCAACCCTTTCTTTCAGGCGAGCAGCATTTTAAAAGGTTTTATATCCCTTGTCCAACCTATTTTACTGATAAATAAAAATATTATCTCGTTATTCTTTATATTATATAAAGAAAAATTCTTAGTCGTAAAAATCGTCACTCTTGCCATCTTGGTTTCCGTGTACAATTTGGATACTCACTGCTTTCATACCTTTCTAGTTTTCCTTTATGCAATTTCCTATCTCATTATTCATTACAGCACCTAAAGGAAGAAATCTCACCCATAAAATCTATAGATCGTACCCACCACCACCACCACCATCCCATCCGTACCCTTCTTCCGTCTTAAAACTCTAACTTAATGATAAATTCTACACTATTTTCTTCTCCTTTGTTCTACGGCTCCTGGCCGGTATTCATAACACCTAGCTCTTTTTCTCTCCGCCTTCACCCCTCGGCCGCTCCTCTCTCACCGTGTAACTTTTGGCTATTCCACAATATCCGTTACATTCTCCATCACAAATTCTTTAAACACGCACAAAATACTTTGATGGTATATTTTATTTCCTTTCCTTTATTTCTCTTATTCACTCTTCTCGCGGTTTCGTTCCTTTTAATTATATTCTCTCTCTTCTCTTTTCTCTCTTTTTTCTCTTTTTTTCTATTTTTTTCTTATATTCTCTTTCCTTTTGATTATATTCTTGGTGATTAATTCCTTAGAGACACATTGCATACTTTCTGCACTTCTTTTTCTCTTACTTTTGATGTCTACAGATTTCTTCTATATTCTCTCCATTTAATTACTACGACTGAACACGAAGCATTCCTGTCTACATACTTTGCTGTCCATTCGTCTCAAGTTTTCCTTCATTTTCTTTTCTTTTTCATTAACTGACTTGAACACGTATTTCTAATTTATGCCGCTATCGGTCGGTTTTCTTCACATTCCTCTTTCATTCCTCCGATTATGTTCAGGTCAGAGGAAAGTATTATCGTATATATTAAAGTTTGCATATTTAACTATTTGTTACTCGTACATAACACACAGACATAAACACACACACACATACACACTCAAACACAAAGAGCCACACCCATTTACACAAACAGATATTCAAACTTTTCCTTCCTTTCCCCCTGTCTCGGCTCACCCTCCGTGGAACTTACGTAAACTGTAAGTAGGAAAAAGGTTAGCCATTTTTCGTCATTGGTAAAAGTTACGAGACTTGTATCAATATCATTCCCTCTGGGCACTTCCCTACAACACCCTTAATAATAATAGTAGTAATGTATCTACTGGATACAGGTTAAAATTTTCAGTACCATCACTTTTCAACTCCTACACATAAGCATAAGAGGAATCTTTTACGACCTGGTAACTTTAAACTTAAAACAAATATGCCTCTAGCTTCTCTTACCACGCCCTGCCATTGTTACCTTTTACATCTCACATATATAATATACCTCTAGCAAAGAAAGAGAAAATGGGTTATTGGAAGTACAACAACCTGAACGTCATTTTAAAAGTATTGTTTCGTTATTGGCAATAGAGACAATGGACTTAGTGCCAATAAATAATGAATGCAATCAATATTCTATCTAGTCTTTTTTAATGTTCCCCTGTTCTGATGATCTCTAGTTAACATTCACTGGAAAAAGGTTCGCTGAGACAAGCCAAAGAATTACAAAATGGGAGATTAATATTGTATTTTCCAAGCTACAGAAATTACTTACAACACCTTAGTACAAAAAGTATATTGAAGCATTGCAGGTGGTAATGGAAAAAAGTCTGTAGTAGTGAAACTGTTGAACACTTCCCATCACTTAACACAAAAACAACCAGAAAAAAAAAAAAAACTACACACTGACAACCACCACCACCACCACCACCACCACCACCACCACCACTATCACCACCACCAATAAAGAGAACAATCAAAGTAAGAAAAACGGCGAGACAAAATGATCAAGGTAATAAACAACAATAACAGCTACAAGGAAACCACCACCACCACCACTCCCACCACTTGTGCAGCAGCTCGGCCACAACTACCACTAGTGGCCGCTAAGCCCACAATTAGCAATACGTAGCAATTAAACCTTAAGCCGAGACCACCATTACGTCTGTCCATACGACCCCTACTAGAATATGTGATGACAGTTGTCTCAGCTACTGGTGCACGCTTCTAGCTACACTCTCTGGAAACATCACCACCACTACTACTGTTGATGCTTCCAACACCATCACAACCACTACTAGTACTACTGCTTCTATTACTACTGATACTACTACAACAACAACAAAAACTACTACTACTACTACTATTACTACTGCTACTACTACTACTACTACTACTATTACTACTATATCCAATACAACAACAACAACAACAACAACTACTACTACTACTACAACCAATACAACAACAACAACAACAACTACTACTACTACTACTACTACTTCAACTATCACTACTGCTACTGCTGCTACTACTACTACTACTACTACTACTACTACTACTACTACTAATACAACAACAAAAAAAAAAGAACAACAACTACTACTACTACTACTACTACTACTATTACTAGCACTACAACCAATACTACTACTACTAACAACAACAACATCCACTATAACACCAGCAGTACGTTCTAACATTTACTGCTCCTGTATTCGTCGGTTGGAGAAAACAAAATATTCATAGTTCCGTTGAGCTAAGTAAGTGCAGCACGTTTTCGTTCATTATTATTATCATTATTATTTTTTTTTATGACCAACTGGCGCCGCCTCTGCTGGAGCAAATAATCGTTCATTCTTATGTGGCCTAATTGCTTCAATATTCTAAAACATGACTTCAGTTTATCGTCGGTATTATATTATTATACACTTTTTTTTTCCTTGAACTGGACTTATCACTCAAATAATCGATGACCGGAGGACGCAGTGACTCAATAAATGCTGCTAGTCACTCAGAAATTAGTAAATGTTATGGAGAGGTATTTCGGATTTATTAGTCCTCGAATCCTGGGACGCTACTGGGCATGCATTTTCACACATTTAGGCGTCAAATAGCGACTACTAACTTCAAAATCCTTAAGCGAAATGTGTGTGTGTGTGTGTGTGTGTGTGTGTGTGTGTGTGTGTGTGTGTGTGTGTGTGTGTGTTGCCATACGCCTACACCCACTCCCATGCATCACTGCCTCCAGAGGGAGATAATGAGGTTACTATGCGTCACTACTTCTATTAAAGTGACCCTCCTTGTCCCCTCCTCCTCTCTCCATCCCACCCACTCTTCCTCTATTGAGCTGAACGCGGACGATCTGGTAAGCTAAAGGGGAAGAGATGAGAGAGAAAGGAAGAGAGCGGGAGGGAGAGGAGTGAAACAGAGGGGAGGGAGGGAGGGAATAAGAGGGTACAGAAGTTAAGGAGAGGGGAAAGGAGAGGCAGTCTAATTATATATGGAAATTTGTCCGAGCTCTCAATAACAATAAATATTACGTATATGGAATTAACCTCCTCCTCCTGCTACTACTACTACTACTACAACTGCTGCTGCTGCTGCTGCTGCTGCTGCTGCTACTACTACCAATACTACTATTGTTACCATCAGTGTGATCTTTAAATAGACATACAGACAGACAGAGACAGACAGACAGACACACACACACACACACACACACACACACACACACACACACACACTGTTAATAATAAATGAGTCATACACAGGAAACGCATAACAATGAGAAAAAAGAATTCGTCGACTACCTATGCACAATTAAAATGCCGAAAAAATTCCATATATATCAGTTAAGTGAATTAAGAAATGGACATAAGAAATTAAATCAACATGAATTTCCGTTAAAACAAAGGAAATACTTATAACAAGATAGCATTCGGGAACGACTATATTTATAGGATCGTTCCCACTAGTGCCTTCCTGACTTGTTTCTGCCATGAGCGTCCAAACCAGCCAGCACGTCCCTTGACTGTGCTGTCTGACACAAAGACGGAAGGGGGTGTCCCACGAGGCTTCCTTTCTATTTCCACACCCCCATTCACTATAGTAACCGTGCATGCCCTTCACCAGATGTTTCCTGCGCATTATTCATGACACTCACGCACTTTCCTCTCACGTCTCTCACCTTCTCATCACCACCTCTTTCTTTTATGCTTGCTTCGCCACTTCCTGTTCCTGCCGCCGCCGCCTCTAATACCTATTTCATCAGGCGATCTATTCTGGGCGCCGGTGCGGGTCCTGCCGCATGTGGCGAGCGTGTTAAAGGGCATGGACCACTGAGAGGACCGTCCGCCCCCCGCCGGCCGCTAGTCTGCCGAACCCTCGCACGAGAGAGAGAGAGAGAGAGAGAGAGAGAGAGAGAGAGAGAGAGAGAGAGAGAGAGAGAGAGAGAGAGAGAGAGAGAGAGAACGAAAGGAGACGGGGGCGGAAACTCGTTATGGCCGGTGACGTGTGTGTGTGTGTGTGTGTGTGTGTGTGTGTGTGTGTGTGTGTGTGTGTGTGTGTGTGTGTGTGTGTGTGTGTGTGTGTGTGTGTGTGTGTGTGTGTGTGTGAGCGAGAGACAGAGAGACCGACAAACAGACGGACGAACAGGCACACACGTAGACAGACACAGACAGAACAGAGTAACAGCCGGGCAGCCAGTCAGACAGTCATTCAGACAGACAGAGACAGACAGACGGACGTAGAGACTCATACACATAATATAGATAGACATACAAACAGACATAAATACAGTAACAAAGCTTTAAGAGAGAGAATTTTGCTGCAGTGGAAGATGGGTGATGGTGCGGAGAGTGTGAAAGCTGCACGTTTATCAAAAAAGTTACGATGGAGATGCTGAGGAGGACGAGGGCGTATGCTGCAGCTTCAGAGGGGCGGCGGGCGGGCGGTGAATTGGCACAGCAGAGTACGAGTACACTCCCTGTGCTAAACTTTGTCGTGAAATATCAGAATCATTAATTTTAGAATCACAGAATAAACAGAATAGAATGAGAGAGAGAGAGAGAGAGAGAGAGAGAGAGAGA
>NC_087151.1:39925192-39942692 GCF_035594125.1 Scylla paramamosain | reverse complement strand
AATAAGACTGTGCAGTCATTGTCAGAACTCGAATAACATACGGCACTGCCACTCTCTGTGCTTAGAGTTTTCCTCACTCTTAAGTCCTTTGATCAGCTAAGAAAGAAACTCAGGAGGTCAGAAGACTTGAAATAATGAAAAAAAAAAAACTCAAAACACAAAAGATGTGAATGCAACAAATCACTCTGCTTCTAACAACGACTATATCATCAACTAATAAGTGACGGGAGTTTATGACAACCCGCCTTATGCGTCTTCGAAAGCAGACATTCCAAAAAGACGTGAACTCCTGTCCTTCTTAGGCGGCGTATCGTTGTATCGTGTAGAGCTCTGGGTGGTCGTGGCCTCAACGAGCATATTTTTACTACTACGATAGAGAGACTTTCCATAACATGTCGGCAGTCGCTTTAACCCAGCACAAGGTGGGGCGCTCCACTTACGTATCGGGACATACCACCTCCATGAGTCTGTAGATTGAATCCTCAGCAGCCCACCACGCCGCCCCGGTCACCTGCTGCGGACACAAACAGGTTCAAGGGTTCGTCTGGCGCCTTGCCTGCGGCGTGTGGCTGCTGGGGGCGGCGTGGTGACTATTCCGAGCGTGAAATAAATCTATCACCAGGGAAGAATTTGGTGTTGAACGTGAACTTTCTCTCTCTTTCTCTCTCTCTCTCTCTCTCTCTCTCTGATAATATCAGTAAAAGTATCAAATATTTATAGATCGGTCCATCCCTCCGTGTGTGTGTTTCTACTCAGGGTAGTAAAGGCCGAGTAAGAAGGTGCATCACAGTGGAGGGCGGGGTGGCAGGGCGCGGGGATGGGCGGCTTTGATTCACTGCAGTACAATGGTGCGCCGGCGGAGCGGGAGGCAAACACGGCTCTCACTCAGGTGATTTAATCGCCTCGTTGACAAATTATACCAGGCACCGAGCGAGGGGAGTATCCTGGCACGCGCTGCTGTGGGGTGAACCAGGCAGTGACGGGGTGACGCGCACCAGGACTTCCTCCATTAATCGTACTGTTGTTGTTGCTGCTGCTGCTGCTGCTGTCTAGGTCAATTTCATTACTATTGATTGTGCTACTACTACTACTACTACGAGTACTACTACTACTACTACTACTACTACTACTACTACTACTACTACTACTACTACTACTGTTGCTCTTGTTGCTACTACTGCCACTGCAATTATTACTGACACTATTACTATTCCTGCTGCTCCTGTAACAAAGAAAAATGGAAAACAATAATAGTAATATAACAAAAACAATAAGACAACAAAGACACCAATACTAATAACAGACTACTTTGCATTACGGAGGCACCCACCCCTGTCGGTCTGGCCGTCCATGGCTGTCTGTTCCTAATGAACTTTCTTCCCTAAATGATGAGGCAAACATGACGATACTGAATACATTAAAGGGAACAGCATACCAGGCAGGATAACGATGACTATGGTGATTAATATAATGACTAAAGCTCAAACATCAACGAAAGTATTATTATTATTATTATTATTATTATTATTATTATTATTATTATTAGTAGTAGTAGTAGTAGTAGTAGAAGTGGTGGTGGTAGTGGCAGTGGTACCAGTACAACAACAATTAAAGTGAAAGAGGCAGTAATGGACGCAGTAACAACACGGGAGGGCAGAAAACCAACAGTTGCATTAGGAATAAGACACACACTCGACCCTACCTTCCCTAACAGCAGCAATGATTATGTGTGGCACGGTGTTATTACTACGTGGAGAGGCGGGAGAGGGCAGCCAAACACAGCCTCCACAACACAGGGCAACAGGTGAGGTGGAGGCAGACAGGTAACAAGGCAACAGAATGCTCGTATCCTCACCCTCTCTTCCCTACCCACGCACACCCTGACAAGCCTTAAATGTTCAGTGACAACCAAGTATACAAATGAAAAAAAAATGTTTGTGTGTGTGTGTGTGTGTGTGTGTGTGTGTGTGTGTGTGTGTGTGTGTTAATATTTTTCTCATTCTCCGCAGTGGTATATTCATCATGTCCATATTTTCCGCTCCTTCATCTTTCTCCTTCACTTTTTCTTTCCCTTCTTTTCTTCTCTAATCTCCTCATACTTCGCTCCTCGTCGTCTTCGTCCTCTTCCTCTTTTACTGTTTTTTCTTCTTTCTCACTTTTGCTGCTTCTCCTCCTCCTCCTCCTCCTCCTCCTTGTCTTCCTCCTACTGTTCAACTTTTTTCCTGGTTATTTTCTCTTCTCGTCTTCTTCCTCCTCCTCACCGGCTTACGTTGCTCTTGTTTCTGCAGGTGCTGGTGGTGGTTCTCCTCCTCCTCCTCCTCCTCCTCCTCCTCCTCCTCCTCCTCCTCCTCCTCCTCCTCCTCCTCCTCCTCCTCTTTCTTCTACTCCCTTTTTTCCGCCGCAATTAATGACTTGCTTCACGTAGCAACGAGAAATTTAAACTGAAATATGAAAATGTCTCTCGGGGAAGGAAAGTGAAGTGATGATGAGATAGAAGCTGTGAAGAAGGAAAACTCAGATGAGAAAACGAGGAGAAAATATCACACACACACACACACACACACACACACACACACACACACACACACACACACACACACACACACACACACACATACACACACACACATTTTCTTTCCCTCCGTTTCCACCTTTTCGTCTTGCTTCGTATGGATGTTTCCCGCGTCGTCTTGTCTCCATTCGAGTTCCCTGAGCGCGTTCCCGTGGCTGCGTGAGGTGTGTGTGTGTGTGTGTGTGTGTGTGTGTGTGTGTGTGTGTGTGTGTGTGTGTGTGTGTTCAGTCGAGTCACGTGGGCAGCAACGGGAGGCAGTAATGTGTGTTCCAGCGTGACTTCCCAGGACACACGGACACACACGGACACACACACACACACACACACACACACACACGCACACACACACACACACAGACACACACTTCATGGTCTAATCTGCCATTCACTAACACTCACGGAATCGTTAAAAAAAAAAGGAAAGTGGAACATGAAAGATAACGATGAATACGAAAAAAAAAAACAGCGACATCCTTTGTGGCGAGACTTAAGAAAAACATTAAATGAAGCATGAAAAAATAATAATTCACGGTGCATTTATCTTCTTTCCTTCCTTCCATTCTTCCCTCCTTTACTCATCATCTCTTATCCTCCTTTCCTCTATCCCTCTCTTCCCTCACCCCCTCATCGTTTATCCGTCCCTCTTCCCTCCGCCCCTGTTTCTCCCAGACGCAACAAAAGAGCAACAAAATGCAGCATAAACCCGACGAAGTGTGCGGAAAGGAGGGCGTGTCGGCGGCCCCACCAGGAGTGTCCCGCGGCGCGTCTTGTACCACCTAAATATACTGAGGAGGTCTTTTGGGGCACCGTGGCAGGGGCAGGGGGAGAAGCAAGGTGCAGAGGGTGAAGGGTGAAAAGGAGTCGTGGCAGGGAGGTGAAGGCGGAAAGAGGACAGGAGGCAGGGACGTAAGGGTGGGAAGAGAGCAGGAGGCAGGAAGGAAAAATGTAAGACAGCAAGCATTTTTCTTTTGGGGATAAAACATGACCTTGTAGAGTCGCTCTGAAGGAAGTTTGCATCTAAACGGGTGAGTCTACGTGTGTGTGTGTGTGTGTGTGTGTGTGTGTGTGTGTGTGTGTGTGTGTGTGTGTGTGTGTGTGTGTGTGTGTGTGTGTGTGTGTGTGTGTGTGTGTGTGCATAGAGGGATGTCGAGACCAAGGTCCACGTCAGTGCCATATCGCCTTACAAGCCACGTCGTTTTTAAATTGTAAACAAAAGAAGTGAGAAATGTCCACCAAGATGACACTTTACTCTTCACGGTGCACACACGCCTGGGCTTGCAAGTACTCAGTATATCAAAACATAATGACAAATTAGATCGGTTCTAGAATACAAGTGCCATGAAGGTTGCGATGGATGGTTTGTTGACAGTTCTCCTTCAGCATGAGTTAGGTGGCGTGAACAAATGACAGTGAGAGAAAGGACGGCTGCCTGACGCCTGCCACGGCAACTTGCAAGGCGGTAACCCGTAGCTGGCCCAGTAACCTTGATCCTGTTTGCGAAAATCAATGTCATCACTGAGAGCTTCGGGAAGGCAACCTCGACCGTCTTGCCCTCAAGTTAAGGAACATACAATGGTAGTGATAGCCGACGGGTGCCCTGCAGAGGAAGGGAGGTGGTCTATTCACCTGAGTGGAGCAGAGGAAATCAATTTTGCTGCCGCACAAGTGACACCAATCGCTACGGTGCCGCGGAATGGAATTCACGGGGCTCAAGGATCCTGAAGGTGCAGTTCTGCTACGTTGTGCTTGGTGAAACACCGTGCTTGTTTGTGCCATTTATATTCACCCTGACGACGGTGCTCTGGCAGGGGGTAACAGAAAAGCTCGGCAGCGGCACCGCCTCGCAACACATTCAGCGGCGTTATTCACGTTTGGTCTTAAAAGTAAGTAACGCGAGACATCGAGAGTACAATGAGACCAAGGGGAGCTGTTGTTGCCTCCAGAGTGTTATTCCAGGCTCCTCCAAATGCCTGACACATTTATCATGAAACATAATCATTAAAAAATTATGTTGGATGTATGTACACACACACACACACACACACACACACACACACACACACACACACGAGTACACATGGTTTTCAAAGCTTCTTGTTAAGAAAGAAAATGATGCATGAACGTTCCTGCCTCGCAGACACAGCGCCCTGCTATATAAGGCAAGCCTCAGGTGAGCAATGAGTTGATCTTCATATTTTTTTTCTTTTTAGAAAAGAAACTACTTATTTTTCATGGGTTACTGTTTGAGCCTCATTCTCAGGTTTTCTTTGATAGAGAAGGCCCGCTGATGGGGCAGGAGGGAGTGAATGGGTGGCCACTGAATGATTTCATCCATTCTTGAGTGAGGCGCTCTGTTATCGCACTCATCATCCTTAATACTGCAGATATGGTTATAAAAGTTCAAGCTGATCAAATTCACGCATGGGATATAATGATGAAGGCTATCACATACAGTGAAATAAGACATCAGAGAGAACAGGGTCTCAACATTACCCTGTCTACTCACTAGCCAGCCAGCCAGCCAGCTAGCCAGCCAGCCAGCCAACCGGGGGCGCCACAGTACCCAGAGAAAGGCAGGTCTGCCAGTGTGTTCAAGGTGTCTGTCGATCAATGCTTCAGTACAAAGCGTGGCTTCAAAGCGCTGCCTCAAGAGTGCTGCGATAAGATTCAGCGGCAAACACTTTGAGGATTCGAGACTAAAAGGGACCCCTTCCTGGAGACTCCAATGTTATTTTCAAAGCCTCCGGTGACAGCATACGAACTCCAGGCCACGGGTGTCCAGAGCAGGAGGAAACCACGCTGCAGGGATGGGAAGGGGGGAGAGTGAGAGGAGACAAGCAAACAAGGTTTGGCGGGAAAACCTGTGAGGCTCGCTGCATCAAAGCGAAATTTACTCCTGTAAAGTAAAACTAATAAATGAAGGAATAAAGAACTGAATCGGTAAATTAAAAAAAGAGAGAAAGAAAGAAAGAAAAAAAAAAGAGCCCTTGTAAGTGTGGACACACATGAGTCTCGCCATGAATATCTTGATACACCATCAGCAGCAGCATCTCTCTACCACGGGCCGGGCCAGGCTGGGTCCGGCCAGGGGGAGGGGAGGCGGCGGCGGGGCTAGCAGCAGACACTGCCGCAGGAGGGAAGGCTGGGAGCGCTGTGAGTGGCTGGGAGGCTGCGGCAGGTGTAGCGGCGGCAGCCAATCAAAGCGCGTCAAGCCTGGCGGGCCGTGACGTCACGCAGCCTCAACGGGCCTTCCAATACGCCTTTGTTTAACAATTGCAGAGAGCGAGGCGCCGCGTGAAGGAGGCAACGCTTCGGTTCTGCGTCAACACTTCAGCACCAGTTACCATGGCACCACCACCACCACCACCACCATGGGGCCTCAGCCACCCATGCTTACAGCAAGCACCGCTAGTACTGAACACAAGCACTTATTGATGTGCATAATAAAATGACAAAGAAAAAAAAAAGAAACATATGCCTGTTTAGTTCCTATTAACGGTAACATGAAACCCCGAAGAGAGGATAAGAATAAGAAAACGTCACGCACCATCACCACCACAAATTACGTCACCACACCATGTACAAAGCACACCTCATGTCACACCACAACACACCGTATCGCGTCAGATACTCCCCACCAAGACAGCAACACACCATACAACCATCACTCACAGAACAACACTCCATTTCTGTCACGTCATCACACCATACAGTACAAAGACATCACAATAGCAACACATACCACACTAACATACGTACGTTCATCGCTTTCATACATCATACACCACGTTCCCAATACAACTTCACTACCACGAGCCGCCCCAGTGGCACGCAGCACAGCGGAACACAACAGCACAACACTTTTTCTTTAAGAGTTGTGGATGCTGCCTTATAATTACAGTGTTCATTATAATTAGAACGCCTCTTATCCGCTTTATGAACGCTTTTTTTTTTTTTGCTGCGTTTATATTTAACACACACACACACACACACACACACACACACACACACACACACACACACACACGTTTGTTTCCTTTTTGTTATTTTCTTGTTTTCCTTGCGTGTCAGAATACTTGCATTACAGTCTTGCTTTTTGTCTATTTATTTGACCATCTGTCTTTCACTCTGCCTGTGTACTCGCTTAAGTGTCTGCTTCTCTTTCCTTTCTGTCCGTCTGCTTGAATGTGTGGGTATAAATATATGTGTGGCTTCCTGTTTCCTTCTACGTACGTATGTCTATGTTTCTATTTGTGGAAATAGTTTCGTATCTGTTCAGTGCGGCTTTTAGTAGCAGGTAACGGGTCCTCTTTAATCAGGGCCACCCATTTATCCACTAGTTATGTTCCACCTTTCTTTACTTCACGTGTTTACTTCCTATAAATGATATGTCGTGTGTATTTGCTCGGCCCAAGTTATGGTAATGTCGATGGTTATGGTGGCGATGACGACTGCCGTTAGCGTTGCCATTATCCTTCACGAAGAGTTATGATAATGCCTTCTTGAAACTGTGTACCAATAAAACCTGGATTAGAGAGCTACAGCTGACTGGTTTATGCTGACTGGCGATGGAGTCTATACTGATTAATGTAGTACGCTAGGATAAGCTGGAAACGTGGCTTGTGTGGGTTGTAAGGCGCTTCTTGCTCGTGCCTCGATATATGGGTCAAGAACCAGTAAATTTGAACAGATAGGTTTAACAGAAGAGATGCTCGTGTGTTACTGGATTAATAAATGTGTATGTGTTGTACTTCCTGTCACGTATCATGTAAGAAAAAAGTGTCTCAGTTACTGATGATGATGATGATGATGATAATAATAATAATAATAATAATAATAATAATAATAATAATAATAATAATAATAATAATAATAATAATAATAACAACACTACTATTACTACCGCTACTATATATACTACTACTACTGCTTCTACTGTTGTATTATGCTAGTACTGTACTGTTACTACTGCTGCTACTACTACTACTACTACTACTACTACTACTACTACTACATAAAAATAAGAACAAAGGAAAGCTGTAAGAATCCGATAGGCCCACACATTGAAGGCCCAGTATTAATATCCACCTATCATCTCTATCATCTTCCCCCCTCCTCCTCCTTGTACTACTACTACTACTACTACTACTACTACTACTACTACTACTACTACTACTACTACTACTACTACTATTATATATGTTACTACTGCTATTGCTGCTATTTTACTACCAGCGCACTCATGGAACACTACATGAGGAAGGTGCTTCTCGACATAAAGTGCAAACCAACCAACCAAACAAACGAACAACACTACACACGAGGAGCGGTAAGCACCGACACTGCACTCTTATCACCTCTCAACTCAAATTGTTGGATAATTACATTGATCTCTTTCAGTAATTATTCCACCGCAGTGTTTACAAATGCGAATAAAGAAAAAGAAGAAGCAGAAAAAAAAAGAAAACCCGCTGATTGAAAAGACGATACTAAAGAAAAAAAAAAAAAAAAACGGAATTTCGGTCTTAATGAAAGGGTTATTATTTTTTGTTTTTCTTTCTTCTTCACACGAGAAATAATGAAACCAAGTTGGGTCGCACGTCCACACCCGCCTCGCCTCCCGCACGGCCTGCTTGGTCTTCGCCACAGTAATTAAGATAATTTCACACTTTTCTTGCTAAATTGCAAAGTTTAGCCGACCAAGCTTGTCTTTACCAACTTCCGGGCGTTATTTTCCCGCCCTGCCGCACCGCACGAGGACTGCGAGCAATGCACTGGACAGACGCATGACACATAAATGAAAGCACGAGAACGTATAATGCAACTGCGAGAAGAGGAGCAGGAGCAGGAGGAGGAGGAGGAGGAGGAGGAGGAGGAGGAGGAGGAGGATTACACAGGATTACATAGCATAACCAAACAGCAAAATAACTTTAGATCCTTGCATGGCTGATTAAGAACTGCTTGTAATTGCCTGCTGGTGAGAGATGGGATAATATAACAGGAGGAGGAGGAAGAGGAGGAGGGCGGGCGAGGTGAAGTGCATGCCAGGTGTCCTTCATCAGTCTACTCACACCACACACAGGAGGAAAGTCTCTCTCACGTGATGGTGCAGGCGAGGACTTACCTTTGGCTTTTTGATATCGAGCATTTCTGAGCCAGGAGTGCTTGATTCTTTCAGTCACTGCCTCAATCGTATCGTCGCAATCATCAACGTCTACAAATGCAGAACAAAAGCCTCTCCTAATTTTTACCCACTCATCTCTATCGCTGGTCAGTCAGTTCCATGCCACCGTAGCAAGACTTATCTCTTCATTAAGTTCTGAGGTTGTATTGCCTTCTTATACTATCTTTGCTCGTCATTTTGTTATTCTAATTGTTTTTTTTTTTTTTTATTTATCGCTATTCCAGACTCAACTGCATTTTTTTCCATTAAATCTAGGTGAAAATGCCTTCAGGTTTGATTTAATAGTGCAGCACATGCGACAACTCTGGTACTTTTTATCTGTTTCTACTTGTATTTTCCCTCCTTCCTACGACTTGAATTGTTACAAAGAACTAGTGCTTTCGAAGTACCTGCGAAACTAAATTGGTCAACTCTTTTTACTATTTTCTGCAGTTACTATATTTTCTTGATTTTTTTTTTTTTTTAGAAGAGAAAAGAGTAGGATCTTAATTTGGATATTATTTCTCAAACTTTAAAAATAGAATTCTGCAGTTATTTTCTTTCTTCCATTTTCTAGAAGGGAAAAGAGCAGCATATTGAAAAGGATTGTACTTCTCTAACTTTCGTCCCCTTGGTTGCACTTCCCAACACACACGAAAAAAAAAAAAAAATAGTAGCAACACTATCTTGAAACCTTACGCTGGGAACACCACTATAGTACTGTACACCGCCCGTCACCAGTGGAAGAAAATGAGAAGTCTGGGCTTGGTTAACAATTTCTTTGGCGGAATTTTAAAATTTACGAAGACCTCGAAGGAAAAGTAAAAGGAGGAGGACACAAGGGAATAATTTAAAGTCAATTCCGCCGCTTGGTTTCTCCGAATGATACAAAACAGAAACTTTCCAGGGAGCAAAAGAGAACGACAAAACTTTACTGTGAAATTTATGGTGCCAAGAAAGATTAAATTCACATGGCGTTTTACTCTCTCTCTCTCTCTCTCTCTCTCTCTCTCTCTCTCTCTCTCTCTCTCTCTTTCGAAATATGACCTTCTTGCTGTTGCGACTCCATAACTCAATTTAATCTCTCTCTCTCTCTCTCTCTCTCTCTCTCTCTCTCTCTCTCTCTCTCTCTCTCTCTCTCTCTCTCTCTCTCTCTCTCTCTCTCTCTCTCTCTCTCTCTCTCTCTCTCTCTCTCTCTCTATTGCTCTCTCGCTCTCTCTATTTCCATTCATTCCCGCCAATTCAAACAAATCGCCGTCATAAATATCGCTTTCCATTGCAAACTTTCATATCAGAACAAGTGTTTCTCCCCACATAAAAAACGGCACTTGCAGAGCGGCGAAGGACCTAAACTTGGGAAACTTTGGCCCAACAATACATGCGCGAGATGGACGTCATTAGCATAAGTCCTTGGTGAAATCGGGTGATGCATCAGACAAAACACTCCTTTTTGTTTCGCAAGTTCTTTTCTCTCGCCATTATTCATACTTTTTTTTTCGCTACAGTACATTAGGAAGATAGTTTTGGGTACACTTGCCCTGTATACGTATACGCTTCATATGTAATTCTGTCTGCCTGTCTAATACTACAGTCTATGTTGCTGATGTTTAATTGTCAAGTTTTAAGTCACTCCTGTTTCCATATTTTTTGCTCCTCAGCTATCTATTTATTTATTTATTTTTTCGCTACAAGACACAAGGAAGACCATCAGGATACATTTGTATATACACTTCCTAAGCAATTCAGTTTAAATCTTAGATCGTATTTTTTCCAGGCTCGTTGATCTGAACCACGTTGACAACTCCGAATGAAACCAAAGTCTCTGTCTCATCCTCGATCAAGAAGGTTTACAGGTGAAGGGGTAATGAACTCAAGTCAAGCACCAATTTAAAAAAAAGGATTTCTCAAATTTACGAGACCTGTGATGGCTTGGTGGGCGTTAGCTATATGAGATAGAGAGAGAGAGAGAGAGAGAGAGAGAGAGAGAGAGAGAGAGAGAGAGAGAGAGAGAGAGAGAGAGAGAGAGAGAGAGAGAGAGAGAGAGAGAGAGAGAGAGAGAGAGAGAGAGAGAGAAATATACCTGGAAAGACAAACAGACACACAGTTAAAGAAAGCACGGGTGGGTAGATGCAAAGTATAAAACACAAAAATACATACATGATTTACAGAGGGTGATAAAATGCCTAGCCTCCTCCAAACAAGCCACACCAGCAATGCCTCTTTTGTGCCGGCAATAAACATGACGCATGCAGAACATACTACCAGATTTAACACAACCAGAGATGAGTGATGGCAAGCGAGGGGCTGCATCCGCGAATTATTACTCTAGGAGGAAGGACCATGAAGAAAAATATTAATGTTTAACGGTTCTTTGGGGAACTTGGATGGTGAATAAGTAAAAATGGGTAAGTTATATTGGTTGGGAATTTAAGTTGTCATTAAGTAAATTGGAAGATGTTTCAAGATAAGGAGAATATAAAAAAAATAATGTATATATATATATATATATATATATATATATATATATATATATATATATATATATATATATATATATATATATATATATATATATATATATATATATATATATATATATATATATATATATATATATATATATATATATATATATATATATATATATATATATATATTCTAATAATGTATAAGAGTCACCGGCCAAGAGCAACAAAATTAAAAGAAAAGTAAAGAAATATGGCCCACTGAGGTGCCAGTCCCCAAAGAGTCAGGAAGGATCGTCAGAATCGGAGGATAAGTGTCTTGAAACCTCCTCCTTGAAAGAGTTCAGTACCTTAACAGCTACGAAATGAGATGAAAGCTTCCTCTCTCTCTCTCTCTCTCTCTCTCTCTCTCTCTCTCTCTCTCTCTCTCTCTCTCTCTCTCTCTCTCTCTCTCTCTCTCTCTCTCTCTCTCTCTCTCTCTCTCTCCAAGATCGAAGGCAGGCCAAGGTTATCTTCTCTCAGCGGGTTTGCTTCCCTGCCCTGAACACCACACGCCCGGGAAGTTAACTGATGCACACGAGCCGCGGGGGTATAAACGAAGGAAAATGTCGTATGGAGACGCAGAAAATGCACGGTAAATATTCTTAGCGGCAGGAACCCTTGAAGCAAGTGAGTAAATTTTCCCTCGAGACTAAAGCCCTGTTAAGAACATCATCGATCGCTTCACTTTTGGAGAAAAATCGGAAAAAAAAAACATCAGTAACGTAATTTTACTTTTCATAAGGTTAAAATAATTAAACAGTGTCTTTCGTTATGTAAAATAACAGCAGTAATAATAAAGGATCGAGAAAGGGCAGCAGCAGCAGCACAGCCAACAGCATCAACAGGAACAGCAATACTCGCAGAAGCAACGGCAAAAAACAACAACAAGAACAACAGCAGCAGCAGGAATAGCAGTAGCACAAGCAATCTATTTTCATCATCATGTAAACTTCAAACACTTGATCAAACGGTTCGATGGAAACTTATTAGAAAAATATATTGTTTTGGCAGAAATGAAACAAGTAAATCTCACGTTACCTAACACACACACACACACACACACACACATCCGATTCACACACCAAACAGTTATAACAGACACAGAAACAAAGACCCAACCCTCAGCCAGCCAAGCCCGGGCAGGTGTTGCCGCTACCTGGAAACACCTGTGCGCGGCCTCAGGTGTAGCACAAGCTACACGGACACACGCCCAGATATAATGCACTGAGCGCTTCATCTGCAACAATTTTCACTTAACGGATTTGCATGTGTGTGTGTGTGTGTGTGTGTGTGTGTGTGTGTGTGTGTGTGTGTGTGTGTGTGTGTGTGTGTGTGAGAGAGAGAGAGAGAGAGAGAGAGAGAGAGAGAGAGAGAGAGAGAGAGAGAGAGAGAGAGAGAGAGAGAGAGAGAGAGAGAGAGAGAGAGAGAGAGAGAGAGAGAGAGAGAGAGAGAGAGAGAGAGAGAGAGAGAATTACAAACACTAACACCTTAACAATAATCGAACTACTCTCTCATCCGCACCACAAAAGTCACATAAAACTGGTGCAAGTATTTCCCTCACTTCCTCGTACATTTATAGTAACTGACCTTCCAATACAAACAAAAAAAAAAAAACAAATAAACAAACAAACAAACAGAGCCACACAGAACCACAAAATAAAATGGGAAACCACTCAGCACATGAGGTAGGTGAGTGCAGCACTTCTGGGACCCTCTGGCCTCTACCTGTGCTTGATTACCACACCTGCAACCCGTAATGGCTCACCTGCATTCAATACGTAACGAGGCAATGCGTCTGAAACAAACTGACCGCCATTACTCACAATCTCAGTGTGAGCGTAATGGTTGGCACTCAGTAAAGGGCGCTACCTCCCACTAAAGGCACCAGAAGGGGACGCGAGGTAGGAGGCACTCAAACTGTCACGCCCCCCCTGCCGTTATTACCCAAATGACGGCATCTTTCCGATTTTTCTCCCGTTAGTGCCTTCATTTCGCGAGGGGAACTGGAAACGTGAGTGTGTTAACTGCCTACCATGAATTACCATGTGATGTATCAGTCCTGATGTTAATTTCTCTTACTGCAGGAATTAATCTTTTTATTATACCTTTAATCAAACTAATTTATCTCCATTTTTTTCACGAGGCTCCTCTGTGGCCCAGCGAACACATAAATTACTTTCTTGTCTCCAAATTAGACCCAAATTGGAGCTACATGCTTGGGAAATAGAAGATATGCACGATGCAGCGCCGCTTATCTTCTCGAACTGTGTTGTAGGGAGAGAGTCATTAAGTAATGACAGCGCGAGCGTGTGTGTGTGTGTGTGTGTGTGTGTGTGTGTGTGTGTGTGTGTGTGTGTGTGTGTGTGTGTGTGTGCGCGCGTATATATATATATATATATATATATATATATATATATATATATATATATATATATATATATATATATATATATATATATATATATATATATATATATATATATATATATATATATATATATATATATAGTATGCATGAAGTAAAGATTACGAGAAATGTGTAAAGAAACCTGCTAATTTGCTGCTCCCTCGAAAAAAGAAAAGTTGGAAAGGGAAAAGAATTGTGGAGTGATGGAAGTGGGGAAAAGGGAAAAATAAAACAGCAGCCGAGATTGTTTAAACACCTGAAAAGAAAGATAATAATAAAATGACAAGAATTATAAAAAAAAGGAGGAATAATGATATATAATAGGAAAGAGGAGGAAGGAGGAGGTGTATACGAAAAAAAAATGCCTCGTTATAAAGCTGAACACCGTAACATTAGAACATCCATTGGTGTCTGTAACTTTCCTGACTCTCTCTGACGGTGTTATTCAAAATTAGGAAAGAAAGAGCCACACTACGTTAGCGAATATACATGGGAAAAAGTATATCATCCACATAAAAAAGATCAAGGCGAGAATTAAAGTCAAGGAAGGTGCATTCACTACACAAGCGATAGCCTTCCATTCTCAACTCTGTAACACTTTATTTTTGCTCCTGTAATATTTTCACACCTAACTGAACGATATAACATGTAGAATCTCTGTTATTTTTCTTGATCAATATTTCTTTCTACTTTATCTGTCTTTACGTTAAGGATAGTGAACGGCTTTCTCGTCTTTACTGTTCCTTCTAGGAGGATTTTCCTTCCTTCCGCGTTTATTTTAAGCTGCTGACCTTTGTACAGCATATATCAGGATAAAATTAACACACTGCTGAGTTGAGTCAGGGGGTAAAAAATAACAACACTGCTCGGCTGAGTCAGAGGGTATAAATAACAACACTGCCAAACTGAGTCACCTGAGGGTTACATTATTAACTGCTGACTTTTCTAAGTGCATATCAGTATGAAATAAAATTGCTAAGTTGAGTAAAAACATTGCTAAGCTAACTTGGAGGGTATGAATAACAACACTGCTAAGCTGAGCCAGAAGGTATAAATACAACTCTGCCAGATTGAGTCACCTGAAGGTTATATATATATTAACTGCTGACTTTTATACGTGTAGCTTTATCAGTATTATGTAAAGACACTGCCAGGCTGAGTCACAGAGGGCATGCAGAGCCACATAAGTGTCATACAGGAACTGGTCAATAACGTTCCCTCCGAAGCTTGCTGTTAAATATACAAATCTTGCAGTGCGCTTCAGTAATCCGTCTGTTCTCTGGAGTCTTAAGTGCGATACGAAAATAACAGAGTTTAAATTTAAGGAGAGAGACGGAGAGGGGAAAAAAAAAAAAGAGAAAACGAAACTACATACTTAAATGTTTCCCTCCCTGCTCCTGTTCTTGTTCATGCTGATGATTTTGCTGTTATTACTTCTGGTTCTGCTATCCCTCCTCCTCCTCGTCTCCCTCCCCCTCTTAATCCTTTTCTCCTCGCTGTTTGCCTAAATGAAAAGCTCAGACTTACGCATTACATAACACAGCCGTAAAATGCACTCACTATTCTCGCGTGCTATTTACTTTTAGACGGAGTGGCGCGGGCGAACCTGTGTTAAGAGTCCTGGGCAAACAGAGGAGCCCCGCGGCGCCACCACGACCCCCACGCAAGGACGTATTTAAAGACACCTGCGTTTATATATCCACGTGTGACTTAAAACCTTCAGGCTATAAAGAATGAAGGAGAAAGAAACGAGTGAGGATAAGAAGGAAAAAGAGAGTAATTCACCTTTAATCTAATGCACGAGAGCACTTAAGGCGAGGCAAGGCAAGTGGATGCCATCTGTCACTTGCCTCGCACTTCAGTCACTTGCATGCACGCTGATTCCCGCACGCAGCTGAGAGAACCTGCTGGGAAACACACACACACATACACACACACACACACACACACACACACACACACAGGCGCCGTCAATGCAATACTCTCTCTCTCTCTCTCTCTCTCTCTCTCTCTCTCTCTCTCTCCTCTTCTCTCTCTCTCTCTCTCTCTCTCTCTCTCTCTCTCTCTCTCTCACACGCCCAGCACAATAAATACCCCAAGAAATATTATCGGATACAAAACTAGGTAAATAAATTAAGTAAATGAGGCAATCACCCGCGCGCTCATTGCCATTCTGCCCGCGTGTGAGTCCCTCCTTCTCTCCTGCCTTCCTATCCACTTTCCTCCTTCCCTCCTATCCGCCTTCCTCCTTCCCTCCTGCCCTCCTATCCGCCTTCCTCCTTCTCTACTCTCCTTCCTTCCCGCCCCCCGCAGCGACGCTAATCACCCCCTGCAAGCAAACAACCTCTAAGCTCCAGGCGAAAGCAAATGAGGCGCTACTGTAAAAAAGGAGGGAAAAATGCTCCTCTAGGTATTCAAATATAGGATACTGGCACCTTGAGGTCTTTTTTTTTCTTGCTTTTGTTGCCCATAGCCAGAGTCCCTCTTACGTTTTTTCCTTAACTATTTTTTTATTAATATCTCCTGGGATTAATCAGTAGTTACTTATTTTAAATGTTTTTTTTTAAAGTATTTTCATTATTATTATCTAGCGTTTCTGAGTGATTAGTTAAGTAACTCCTAAAAATATCTCTTGGTATCTAAGTATTCAATAACATGGTTTTCTTAAGCATCTCTTTCAACTTCCTAATCTTTCTGTGTAATTATTAAATAACCATTCCTTTTGAGTAGCAACTAAAAACTTCTCAATTTATGTATCCTAGTTCCTTGTTTTCTCGAGTACCTCTCAGCAACCATGAAGTATCTGTCCCTATTAAGTAACGTCTAATAATAATTTCCCCGAAGTAATTAAGCACCTGACTTCCCTCTTCGCTAGTGAAACAACACCTTCCCTGATTAACGGAGCGCTCATCCACGCTCACTAACTCCCCTAACTACTGCCTCTAACTACTAAATAACTACCCTCAGCAACGATTAAGCGACTCCCCTTACACGTAACTGGGAAAATGGACTCTTCAAAATACCCTCCTTCCTTCCTTCCTTACCTCTCTTTCTGTTCCCTCCTACCTCTTTTAGTACACTTGCCTTTCCTATAACCTTTTCACTACTCCCCTCTCGTACTCAGAATCTTCCTTTTTCTCCCCTTGCTGCAATCTTTGTCTTTCTTCTCTTCTTCAGCATTCATACCACGTCTTTCTCTTCCCTTATGTTTTCTCTTTTATCACGCTCGCCTATCCTTGAAACTTTTCGCCCCTCTCCTCGCTTACTACCCTCCTCTCTCTCTCTTCCCTTTCTTTCTCACTCTTTTTTTTTTTTTTAACATTCATCTTGCCTTCTCTTGTGTTTCCTCTCACCTCTTCCACAACAGTCATCCTTTTTTTTTTTTAGCTCTTCACTCTTCCCTTCTACTCCAAACCCTTCTCCCTCTTCTCCTTCCTCTTCTTTACTCTTCACACGCATCCTTACCTTCCCTTCTGTTTTCTTTTATCTCTTTCACAACACTCAGCTATCCTTTTCACTTCACTCTTTTTCTCTCTATTCAAAACACTGCTCTGTCTTTCCCTTCCTACACTCACTAAGTCTCCCTCGTCTTCTTTACCATTCATACTTCTCCTCCCTGTCCTCCTCCTTCCTTTCCCTAACATCCTACTACGTTCCTTCCCCTCATCCCTTGGGGCCAAATCTTCCTTCTCCTTCCCCTCTCTCTCTCTGTCTCTCACCTCCCTTCCTCTCTCTTCGCCAGGTGAGAACAAATATACAGGTCCGCTCTCCCTCTTAATCGGCTCCATTAAGTAAAACACACCGCCGAGAGCCGCGCTGGGGGTGTAAAGAACACGAGTATAACGACCAGA
>NC_087151.1:39917692-39920192 GCF_035594125.1 Scylla paramamosain | reverse complement strand
TCAACTGCTAAAAGGTTAGTAGGAGGAGGAGGAGGAGGAGGAGGAGGAGGAGGAGGAGGAGGAGGACAAAAGTGGAGAAGAAGAAAGAGAAGCATTGCTATAGAAAGGAAGTTTCAAGGAGATGGAGAACGACATGAATAGATGAAGGAGAGGAAAAGGAGGAGAAAGAAGAGGAAGAGAACTGAGGAAGAAAAATAAAAAAAAAAATGGAAGGGAAGGGGAATGATACAGAGGAGGAGGAGCCACGAAGAGTATGGACGAGGAGGAGGAGGAGGAGGAGGAGGAGGAGGAGGAGGAGGAGGAGGAGGAGGAGGAGGAGGAGGAGGAGGAGAAGCAAAGGTCACAAATCTTACCTTGCCTTTTGTACATGTCTATCTTTTTATTTTTTATTTTTTTGCTCTCTATCATCCTTTCATATTTTCACTCTAGGTATTTGCTTGTCTTGTTGCTTTCTGTTCCTCATCTTTACCTTCCTTTTTTTCCCTTCTTCCTCTCCATTTTCCGTTTTTCTTTCCATCTCCCCTATTTCACCCTATCTTTTTTCCTTCAACCCTTCTTTCCGTTTCTCCTTCCTTGCCTTCTTTTCTCCATCAATCATCATCTCATTCTGTCCTGACCTTCTTTCCCTCTCTTGCTGCCTCTCCTTTTTCCTTTTCTTCTTCCTCCAGCTGCATTGTATCTGTTTCCTTGCTTCCTTTACTTCCCTTCCTTCCTCTCGCTATTCTACCTCTTTTTTCCTTTTCTGCCTCCGTCCCTCACTCTTCCGCCCATCATCCCTTCCTCCCTTCCTTTTCAAGACTCTCAACACTCGTCCTCAGAGATTTAGAGTGAAACGAGCCTATGATGATGACAGATCTCTCTCTCTCTCTCTCTCTCTCTCTCTCTCTCTCTCTCTCTCTCTCTCTCTCTCTCTCTCTCTCTCTCTCTCTCTCTAACTTCTCCATCCTCCTACTTGTTTTCTTTTTTCCCTCCTTCCTCACCCTCCTCCACCACATATTCCTCTCTTCTTCTACCTCTCCTTAGTCCTCCACTTTTCCCTTTCCTTTACGGCCTCGTCATAAAAGTTCTCTACATGAGGAATAGAGAAAAAGAGGAGCATGAGACAGAGGAATGATGAAAAAACGTACTGGGTAGATAGGGGTGAAAATGCTCCTCCTCCTCTTCCTTTTCCTTCTCTTACTTCTTCTCCCTCAGTCAGTCCTCTCACTCAGAGGATGAGACAAATTGCTGGTTTTCCTCAGAGTCAGTCGTTGACAGGAGGAGGACGAAACACGGGGGAAGAAGGAAGGATATTAGGCGGAGGAAGGTGGCGGCGGTGAGTGGGATAGGGGGGTTGGCTACGGGTCCTAGGTCATGTGGGGGAAGGTGGGAGAAGTTAGAGAAGAGGTCGGCGTGGAAAGGAAGGACGTGGGCGTTGAGAAAGGGGAGGACGTGAGGAAAGAGAAAAGATGCAAGGGAGAGGAGAGAGAGGAGAGAGAGAGAGAGAGAGAGAGAGAGAGAGAAGAAAGAAAATAAAGAAACGTGAGACGAGAAAGATGTGAAGACATGACCGAGGAATGAAAAGAGCGAGAGAAGAGGAGAGGGAGAAGGGAGGAGAATGGCGCGAAGGAGAAGAGAGGAGAGGAGGGTGGCCTGGAGGAATGGGAGGAGAGAGAAGGAGAGAGGGGGAGAGCAAAAGGTAGGGTGGGGCAGAGATAAGGCGAAGGACCAAATGGTGAGCGGGATTGTCCTCTCGATGGGAGAAGTGATAAGAGCAGGCCAGAGGAGGGATTTCTACAGAGAAGAGAAGGAGGAGGAGGAGGAGGAGGAGGAGGAGGAGGAGGAGGTGCTGGTGGTTTTGCAGAAGTGCTACAGTCTCCCACACGGCAACGTTCTGGGAAAGATTTGTTTAAGAATAAGGGCCTTCGGATTTTGGCAGTCTTCTTTGACATATGAAAGATTCCTAGCTTCAAATCGTATTGCGATTGTACGAGCCTCGATAAATACTAGGCAAGAGGAGTAAAGTTCACACTGGTGGCAGCGGTTGGATACAAACAGGTGAGAAAAGAGTACTGCGTGGCCCATAGTTCAAAGCCTTCCATTTCCGTCCTGGCTTCACGATACTCTGAATTACATGAAGAACAATGAATGTGAAGCCCTTCATAATAGTGTAATCGTAAACACACATTCATACATTGGTGGCAGCGGTGGGATACGCACAGCTAATGATGGAGGAGCCTATGGTTCAAATCCTGCTAGCTGTCTTTCACTTCTGTCCTGGCTTCACGCTTGCCTGAATCACATGAGGAACCTGGTATATCAAAACCTTCATAATGGTGTACTCATAAACATACTCGTACCACAGACACGGAGTTAAGAGTGTACCATGACAAGGTAAGCTGGTCCTAAAGCTGAGAAGGTCAATATCAGTACAAAGACTAGCATTTCTACTACCCATGAACGGCTGAATGGAGGCACAGAGTCGCCCCACAACGCACAAAGTTAAACGTGCGTACTAAAA
>NC_087151.1:39870192-39912692 GCF_035594125.1 Scylla paramamosain | reverse complement strand
ATTTTTCTTCCGGCAATACTAGAAGCACTATGTAGGCCTGCTATTCTCCATCTACGTGTTTACGCTCCAATTTCTCTAATAGATCTACCTCCCCCCACCTCTCTCTCTCTCTCTCTCTCTCTCTCTCTCTCTCTCTCTCTGAAAGATGTGTTGTTATTGTCTTAACTCTCAATTGGTTTCCTATGAGTAGCATGCAATTTAATAGTGATCCCCTCTTAGAAGAACACGCATACGAATGTACAAAATCACACACAAGAAACCAAAATATATTATAAAACAAGAAATAGGTAAGTAAGACCCTATCAGCAGCCAACTCCCTCTCAGAAAAGCACCATCGCAAACACTAAGTACATAGCGCAGGGCAAGGCGAGGGACTGATCACAACAGGGATGGAGTCACTGAGCTGCATACGTCCAACAGAGGGGAAGCGGGAGGCTGCTTCTATTCAAGTACCAAACACATCGGTAGTAGCTTAATGTTAGCAGTACTTCGGTGGTGGTGGTGCTGGTGGTGGTGGTTCCAGAGAGAGAGGGCAAAAGGATGGGAAAGAGAAATAAAAGAACTGGAGGATACCACTATAAATGGAAGGGGACGCGGCTTGAGGCAGAGAAAAGTATAGACTCTATAAAAAAGGCAGAAGAGGAAGAGGAGGAGGAGGGAAAGTATATGCAGTATAAGTATATGATGACAAGAAAGTGGGGCTGGATGAGAGAGAGAGAGAGAGAGAGAGAGAGAGAGAGAGAGAGAGAGAGAGAGAGAGAGAGAGAGAGAGAGAGAGAGAGAGAGAGAGAGAGAGAGAGAGAGAGAGAGAGAGAGAGAGAGAGAGAGAGAGAGAGAGAGAGAGAGAGAGAGAGAGAGAGAGAGAGAGAGAGAGAGAGAGAGAGAGAGAGAGAGAGAGAGAGAGAGAGAGAGAGAGAGAGAGAGAGAGAGAGAGAGAGAGAGGCACATAATCAAGCGGACACGAGGGTTGGAATTAAAGGAAAACAATATGTGATCGATTGGAGCTAAACTTTATGAAAAGCGAACAATAATGAACCGGCTCACTCCCCCACACCGCCGCGGCAGCACACGTGGCGAGACCCAACAGGTGAAAGGAACAGGTAAGCCAGACAGTAACAAGAACAAGGGAACGAGTAGCAGGCAGGTAAACTTGACGAGGAACAAACATTACTCTTCCTCTCTCTCTCTCTCTCTCTCTCTCTCTCTCTCTCTCTCTCTCTCTCTCTCTCTCTCTCTCTCTCTCTCTCTCACCAAGACCTTCAAATCCCCAGAACATGTAAGTTATTGCCTTAATTTCGTTCAGGGGTTTTATACTATCCCTCTTCTCAGTCTTTCTTCTTCCTCCTCCTCCTCCTCCTCCTCCTCCTCGTCATTCATCCAGCATCCTCCTTCCTCTCAAGGCTGCTTGGCGATAACGAGTACGGGGCTTAAAATAACACCTCACACTTTACAGGGAGGCTTGTTGGAGGGATGAGGGAGCTGATGATCGCACGCAGGGCTCAGGGGAAAGGGACGCCGAGAGATGAACAAACTCAACGCGAGACAAGGACGTCAGAAATGAAGGGCGGATGAATGCATTGCTCTGTCCCGCTGGAGAGGAGCTTAGGGATGAAGGCAGACAGAACTTAATTTTCACTTCACACGTAGAAGCTGAAGGGTACTCTTTTGGTAGGATTTGTTGGGAGTACCTTGAGTAAAAATATCTAATGTGTGGAGAAAAGGGAGGCGGAACGAGTGGTATTAAAGATAATGAGAAATGGTTTGATACTGATGGTTCTCGCGAATTGGACGTCATGTGATCTCGCTGTCGTTGTTCCACATTGAATTAATCGACCAATCAACCGAGGCTCCTTAGAAAAATAAATAAATAAATAAATAAATAAGTAAATAAGAAAAAAAAATAAATAAAATGAATTAATAGATAAATAAATACGCTGAATATGCAGCTCACGAACACACCAACCACCACACTATAAAACTAGACACCAGTAGAATGTGCAGAAAGCTTTACGAGTACATAGTGACACACACACACACACACACACACACACACACACACACACACACACACACACACACACACACACACACATATATAAAAACCACCCATTACCTCCCCAACACGCATCTAGGCAGTTTATTTACCAATCGTTATGGATGTTCCGTGCTCCTCCTCTTTTTCCCTCCTTTCTTGGACACACAGAGAGAGAGAGAGAGAGAGAGAGAGAGAGAGAGAGAGAGAGAGAGAGAGAGAGAGAGAGAGAGAGAGAGAGAGAGAGAGAGAGAGAGAGAGAGAGAGAGAGAGAGAGAGAGAGAGAGAGAGAGAGAGAGAGAGAGAAAACGGAGGCTACCAACAAAGCACCAGAAAATGGACGAGAAATCACACAAAAAACACACATGTACAAAAAAACAGAGGTGTCAATGAGTTGGCAGCTTTTCAGGCACTTACCTTTTTGTGTCCACAGCGTAACTGGTTCCTATATTTATTTAAGGACGAGAGGGGGAAAAAACACAGTGGCTTGAAAGGTAGTTTAGTAAAAAACGAGAGAGAGGAGGGACTATACGTATTCTTCAAGAGGAGGGCAGACTGGCAGAGGGGAAGGGGAAGGAAGGGCTGAGAGGGAAGGAGGACGACGAGAAAGGAAGGGTCGGTGAAAGATATAGAGGGAGGGATATCGGCGGGAGGACGATGGAAGGCAGCTATACAGGACAAGTGGAGGGAGGAGCGGCTCTGGAATACTCTTCAGTGTGGTGAGAGAGAGAGAGAGAGAGAGAGAGAGAGAGAGAGAGAGAGAGAGAGAGAGAGAGAGAGAGAGAGAGAGAGAGAGAGAGAGAGAGAGAGAGAGAGAGAGAGAGAGAGAGAGAGAGAGAGAGAGAGAGAGAGAGAGAGAGAGAGAGAGAGAGAGAGAGAGAGAGACATATCCTTAAATACCTTAGGCTCTCACAAACATGATTTTCAAAGGCCACAGAAATTATAACTCGTACTGTCAAGGAGTTTTTACTAGTGATGACGCAGAATCCCTGTTAAATTCTCAATAAAAGCATGCAAACACCTTTTTAAGTAACCTCCACTGTGTACAACTTATAAAAATATACCAAGAGATAGAGCTCTGAAATGTTGAAGAATACAGGATAGAGAGAAAAAGAGACAAAAAAACTCCTAGTACTCATGAAAACCCTTAGAAGTCTCCAATAACCTCCACTACGAACAGTGTTGAAGAATACAGACTAAAGAGAGAGAGAGAGAGAGAGAGAGAGAGAGAGAGAGAGAGAGAGAGAGAGAGAGAGAGAGAGAGAGAGAGAGAGAGAGAGAGAGAGAGAGAGAGAGAGAGAGAGAGAGAGAGAGAAAAAAACACGACTCAGAATACTCATGAAAACACCTTAGAAGTCTCAAATAACTTTCATTACATCTTGTCAAAAACAGTAAGGATAGACTTTAAATGTTTAAGAACACAGGACTAGAGATACAGAGAGAGAGACAGAAAGACTCATGAAGAAATCCATAACAACTTCTACTCCACTCTGTCAAACGTAGTAAAGACAGAACGTTGAAATGTTTAGGAATATGAACCTGAGAGAGACAGAAAGACACTCCGGGTACTCACTTCTGGTGGACGATGGCGGTGTTTCGTCCCTGACTCTTGGCCTTCTCGTATGTGCGTCTCGCCTCTTCCTTTTCCCTGACAAGGCTCGTGTAGTTCTTGCCGCCGGCCTCTCTGCGGGGGAAGGAAAGCCTCGTTAGCGGGAGTGTGAGGGTGGTGAGTGGTGGTGGAGTGTGGCGGTGAGCGGCGGTAATACTGAAGTGAGGAGAGTGATGGGAGGGGCTGTGAGAGGCGCTGGGGGAAGGGGTACATGAAACTGAGTGAGGAGAGGGATAAAGAACAGGATTTTTAAACGCTTTCCTCTCTTATGACTATTTTCAGTTGTCGCAGAAATGGTTAGTCGGGTTCTCATGCGATTCTTTCTCTTATTTAACGGTGCATTTCTGAGTCTAAAAATTTTCCTTTTTGAATTCTATTTTTTTTTTTTTTTTGTCGTTCACTTTCACACTTTTTGTTACTTTTCATGGTTCGAATGTACGTGTGTGCGTGTGTGTGCGCGCGTGCACGTGCGTACGTGCGTACGTGCGTGCGTGTGTGTGTGTGTGTGTGTGTGTGTGTGTGTGTGTGTGTGTGCGTGTGTGTATGTGTTTTTGTCAAAAAGCCACTGCAATTTGAATTAGCGACAGGCGACGAGCAGGTTTGACGAAAAAAAAAAAAAAAAAAAAAAATCCTAAGGTGGAAGTCAGCTAGAGACAACATCTTAATTAAAAGCGCGACGAGAAGGAGAACAACAACAGGTCAGATTAATGAAAAAAAAAAAATACCATAGACTTCAATTTTTACACCAGTACAGAAAAAGTAAGAAAAAAAAACAGCAACAAATATACGCCGAAAAACAACAAAAAAAGTACACAAAGGGAGACAGAAAGGCGTTGGAAAAAACAGGTATCAAGAGGAGGAGGAGGAGGAGGAGGAGGAGGAGGAGGAGGAGGAGGAGGAGGAGGAGGAGGAGGAGGAAAGAGAACAAACGGGAGCAGGAGAAGAAGGATAAGGAGACGAAAGAGAAGGAAAAGGAGAAGGAACGAACAGAGCAGGAGAAGGAGAAGGACAAGGAGAGGAAAGAGGAGGAGCAGAAGAAAGAGAAGAGGGTGAATGCGGAGGAGGTCGAGGAGAAGGAGGAGGAGGAGGAGGAGGAGGAGGAGGAGGAGGAGGAGGAGGAGGAGGAGGAGGAGGAGGAGGAGGTTCAAGAGGAAGATAGCAGCTGTAACGAAATAGGGAGCTTCTCAAGAAATAGAGAGACACCGCAAGGGAACGCAAGGGAAGTCGAGGCAATAAGGGGAAAGTGCCACGAAATAGATGGGCGGGGGTGTCCGGCGGGCGGAAGGGAAGTGACAGTAAGGGCGAGGCGGCGGCGGCAAGGTGAGAAAGGTAGAGGACGGGAGAGCTGGCTGGCTGGACGGTTCGCTCGCTGGCTGGTTGTGTGGCTCTGTGGGTCGCTGGCTACGGGTGTCTCGCAGCGAAGAAGGAAAACAAAGGGGAAGTGTTATCTTGAAAATGAAGGAAGAAATTGACAGAAAGGGGCAGTTTAACAAAAAAAAAAAAAAAATGTAGACTACTTGACAAAAATAAAGACTGGAAAAATGAGTAACGATGGAAACAGTATAAAAGGATGTGAATAAGAGAGAGAGGAAAAAAAAAGAAACAAAACAAAAACAGAAGGCAACAGTGAGAGAAAAGAAAAACGGTTAAATTCAGTTATGTTACTTTTACGCCCTTTGGTTGCTCTCTCTCTCTCTCTCTCTCTCTCTCTCTCTCTCTCTCTCTCTCTCTCTCTCTCTCTCTCTCTCTCTCTCTCTCACTCTCTCTCGCTGTTCCCCACCCTGCCACTCCCTCCCAGCTGGTGTAATCAAAGCGCTGCATGAGGCGGGCCTGACGCGGCGATGCTCGTGGTGGCGTGAGGTGGCGTGGTGCGGGCGGCAGGAGAGTCACCAGGGAGGCATGGAGATGAATGGCCCTCCTCAGCATCACGACTCCTGCCTTGCTTGGGAGAGATTCCACTACTCCTCAAGGACAGAGACGAGTGCTACTGGATGGAGGGGTGTGGGGGATGGAGGAACGTGTGGGCGGGGATGTGAAGGCAAGGTGTGTGTGTGTGTGTGTGTTAAAGAGGATGTAAGGGTGTTTGTGCGTGTATAATGGCCAGGATTGCCTAAATGACGAGCGGAGTAACCTCTCTTCTTTTAATTGTTAACCTATTTGCTGATAGAGTACTTCTTTGTTGACGTTCAAAGCATCGTAAAGAAATGCGTGAATGAGAAAAAAAATGGAGGTTAATTTTGTCTTTTCTAGGCTATATATAACATTTTTAAAAGAGTATAGTACAAAATATAAATTCCAAAAAAACTAAGAGATTAAGGAAAACTGTCCAAAAAATGAGTGTTAAGGAGATTATTTGAATCATCTGGTAATACTGTTGCTTGCCAAAGATGACGAATAGTGAACAAGACGGAGAGAAATGCTTTATTATCAGAGAACAAAAGAGGAAAAGTGAAATAGTGAGGCATGGAAAATCGATATCAGGAGAGCCACGGAAGACAAGGTGGGGAAAACGAAGGGATTAATGAGAATTACGGGGCTAGAGAACGGAGGGACCAGCAGGAGCTTCCACACCGGCCTGAAGATTCTCGTGGGGCTACGTAGGAATAAAACGCTTTCATGTAACACCAACCTTGTAAGGAGACCTGATGATTGGCGCTTAATAACTAATCCTTTTACTACTACTTGGTACACCTTTCCGTAATTACCAATCACTCTGAGACATCTTTATTTGTTCTACAGCCACACCCAGTCTTTGAGCTGGGAAGAAATTGCAAAATGTATTCTTTTCATCGCTAACTTTCTTGTAGATGCTTATAAAGACTTCATGCATTGCTTCTGGTGTTGCTAATTGTTTCGTGTCGCAGTGAAAGGGTTGACTATCGAGGGCAAGAATTATAAGTAAGCTCTAACGACATAAATGAAGGCAAAAAGATGTATCAATTGTAATCGCAGCCAGGTATAAGGATGACGATTTAGAAAGTGGTTCAGACATAATTTCCTTCGGCTGCTCCCGCTAAGGGTCGTCACAGCGGATCATTCTTGTCCTTCTTACTCTGTTTTCATGTCTTCTATTAAATTCACCTCTGGCATGTCTTCATTCAGTGCGCCCTATAAAACCTTCTCCTTGGTGTTCTTCTTTTCTTCTTGGCTGGCGAGTCCATCTTCAGCATCCTCCTCTCCACGTTCTCCTCTCTTTGGACATGGCAAACTATAGTTAGCTGTGGTCATTTGAGTCAGTGATTCGTGTCAGGATCAGTAGTATCTTGGACCAATTTTTGTAACTTTCATATGATTTCGAGCTCACTTTTCATGATTATCCTAATTAAAGGAGAAAAGTCCGCTGTGAGGCAGTGAAGAGAGCGTCCCAAAACCAGCGGGGCGCCTGGCAACACCCGACAACTCTCCCGCAGCAGTCAACGAGGCATTTATCAAACATTCATGACGCAAAACCAGCAAATATTCTTTTTATGCAACTTTCATCATAGCACTTTCTCTTCCTTCCCGTTTGCAAGCTGCGTTACTCCCTCACTAAGAGCTGGTGGTCGTGCCGGTACATGGTTGTAGTTTCATAGGAATTGTGTTCACCTATCACCAAACACATGCCAGGCCTTCTCTTTTCCTTCTTTCGGTCACAGTGAGTCATCCGCTTTCACTTTACTGCGTCCTTTGCGTCTTCTGCTCCTTGCTCCACCCGCATTCATAAACTTTCTTGTTGTTTTTCCTCTTTTCCTGATGCCTGGTGCCAGATATCAGCATTGGCAATACAAATCTACAATATACTTTGTCTTAAAGTGCAGCGCTCATACTCGTATATACGCACTCGTATATAAGTACTCGTATATACGTACTTGTATATACGCCACTAATACTCCAGCCATGAAAACTGAACTTAAGGGATCATGTATTAATACACATCAACTCAGAAGGATCGAATAACACTGGAGGGATTATTTCACGTTTCATCGAGGCATATCATATAGGCTTATGACTATAATCCTATTCAATAAGAAGAAAAATAATTATATTTTGCATGGCTTATTTCAGCTACACAGTGAATACACCAGCATGAATTAGACAAGCAACAACTGGCTGGCTGCAGTCCACCCTAACATTCAGGGATCAGAGACAGGCCGCCTCCCTCCATATCCTGAATTTCCGTGTTACTCTGCATCTGGCGCGCTCTCTCTTGCTGCTTGGTCTGAAAATACTGACCGAAGAAGGTGACTTGTCTGGCGGGACTCAAAGCTCGCGGCCCAAACCATCCGTCTGGAAAATGTCGGTTGAGTTCCCAGCTTCCAGGCAGTTTGTTGCATTCCTACTCACTAAGGCAACTGTGGAGGCAACGTTCAGATAAATATTTGTCTTCTGTGTAAGTATCACAGGCCGCGGCTTATCCTTCTTTCTCGGTAAGTTTCTCCGGTTCAGAAAATTGTGTATTGCAGGAAATGTTCATGTGTGAGGAAAGGCTGCGGAACAAGGCCATGACAGCGACACACACGCTGGGGATGTGGACAAAAGTCGCCACTAAAGGAGACGTTCTGCAGCCTCCCTCCGCAACAACTCTTCTTCCGGGTGCAGCTTTTACGCCGGGATATTTTGCTTGCCAGTCTATTTCCGTTTTAACCTGAACGAGACGTACTCATCTGTGCTGTACGGAAGGCGTAATGATGACGAGATGTATACTGGGCCCAAGAGGTTTTGCTATTTTAGTTACCGGTCCATGTAAACGCATTCATTTATAAGATGCACTATAGGTAGCCTTAAAATGAATAAGAACTGTGCACTGGCGCCGGGAGGAGACGATCCGTCTCCCAGCTGTCCAGGGCGTCTCGTTCACGGCCAACGCGCCTCCACCTCTGAGGCCCGGGATCAGTTTAGCGGCTGTGTTCAGTAAGAAGGAGAGGCTCTCTTGGAGGCCTGCAAATTATGTTACTGTTCCGGGAAGTTCCTTGCCGCGATGCGTAAATCTTCGCTTGGATCACGTGTTTTATCAGGAGTGTGTTGAGCCACTGTACTTTGTATCTGGAAAAGCGGCTTTGTTTCCCTTCCACATCGATCCCATGTTGTGGGACACGGCGAGGCGGCGTGCACACAACACATACTTGAAAGGTTCATCACTGCTCTCCATGTTCGCATCAGCTGCAGTATTTTCAGCCAGCACGTGATATCGAGCCGGAGTTTTCTTTATTTTTCAAAGTTTTATTATTATTTTTCTTTATTATTTTCGGTTATTTTAGTCCACTAAGTTTATCTGCACGGTAAACACGGTAAGTTTGCCCTCCTGATTCGAAAAAAAAAAATGAGTGAAAAGCTGCCAAAGCACACAAGAAATGCTTACTTCTCAGCTGCTCTTTCTTTGGTCTGTCTTCGTTCATACACTCAGAATCCCTTCACTCATTCCTCGCGGCGTGGATTTCAAAGTCCAAGAAGTGCTTACTTACAAGGCACGACATCTCATACTTCGGAGTTTTTATTTAATGGCACTGACAACAAACTTGGCCAGCGGTGTGACCCTTTGCCTCTTGCCTTCTTTTTCCTCAGTTTCTACGTGCCTGCATTGGACTGGCAGACTCGAGCTCATCGTTAAATGCACATACTTATGATACTGTCACAAAACGAAAGCAATAATAAGTCACTGTGATCATGACCACAATGGTTTGCATCTGTGGTCAGCAGCTTCTACAAAGTTCAGTTTTTCGTTATACACATCCATACAGCCTCGATCGCTATCCCTCGCTGGGTCCAAGCCACGCATGCTTTAAAACTGCCTCCTAATTCATCTCCCTCTTTGGATTCGCGTTTCCAATCCGACGATGAGTCGATGGGATTGAATTAAGTCAGTGATTGATAGCGTCCCTCACTCGTGCAAAACGTTGGGTACATACAACATACACCAACACCTGAGTCAGTGAGCGGAGTTACTAAAGTCTAAAATGTGAGAGAAGCTTTACAGAGAACTGGCTCCAGATTACCTGAAAAACGCTTTCACCATTCGTGTCAGAAAAAAAAGTGTACAGGAATATGCATGCAATGTGATAACAATGTCTGTGAATCTGTGTTGGAACATACACAGTTAGGGAGGGAGATTCGAGGATTACCAGTGGAGTTGTCACGCCCTGAATGGAAGGAATGCCGTGTGGAAATCCCTCACTCTTTGTTGTTGAATTGCGCTTCCGCCGCTCAGTCTTTGGGAGCACCAGATTTCAAGAAGATACTCTAGTTTTCAGGGAGCGAGGTGATGCTCGTTGATGAAAGGACGGCTTACACCACTGGTATTGGAAAGAAAATCGTGTTGGAATCCCTGTTCTGGCTCTGTTTGTGGTGCCTGACTCACTTTGTCTGGGAGGCCGACGGCACAGCAGTGGCCGCTTTAACATGAGGCACGGCACCCCAGCGACGCCACGTCCATACCTGCACGGCTTTGAAATCGCTAGTCAGACAAGGAACTAGCGGATTATGGCCTCAGGGAATGTCTGGCTGTACTGAAGGCTTCTTGCGCAGGGCTGAGTGGTCTACCATTCTCCAGAGCTGTTTGGACCATGACAGGAAACGCCGATTTGTGCGGGTGTCTGAAGATGAAGTTTTGTCCTCCCTCTGCCACCTACCTTTCATGCAAGAAAAGATGTTTTATCTAGAATACCTTTGTACCTATACTAGTGATGGCCACTGACTCATTCTGATGCAGCCCACCTCGCTGTGATCCATTCCTGGATGACAACACGTCACGTCTCTTCAACTGTAGAGGGAGGTGCTTTCCTTCCTTCCTTCATACAGCACGCGGTAGTGTTTTTCAGTAAATCTCACTCACTCTCACTCTCACTCTTTCTCTTTCTCTTTCTCTCTCTCTCTCTCTCTCTCTCTCTCTCTCTCTCTCTCTCTCTCTCTCTCTCTCTTTTTCCCTGCCCCCCCCACCACACAAAATCGCTAAGCTTCTACTATACCGGTACATGTTCAGGAGGGATAATATGAAATTCCTTCGAGCTCTATACGATACATAATTATATGTAGAATCGTAAACATATTTAATTTCAGGTGAACAAAAACTTATTGTTGCATGGTATATTGTGATGCATCCTACGAGTCATACATTACAAGAAAATAATATGTTACATGTTTTTAGTTGAAATAAAGTGAAAGTTCGTATTCCTTCTTTGTAGCAGCGTAACAAAAAATCTGTACCAACTTTAACTAGTTCAGATTATATATATATATATATATATATATATATATATATATATATATATATATATATATATATATATATATATATATATATATATATATATATATATATATATATATATATATATATATATATTTATTTATTTATTTATTCTTGTTCTTTTGATAAAGTTTCCTCGAAAAGCGGTAGCATTTACTTATAAACCTTCCCTCTCTCTCTCTCTCTCTCTCTCTCTCTCTCTCTCTCTCTCTCTCTCTCTCTCTCTCTCTCTCTCTCTCTCTCTCTCTCTTCCCCTCTCTCTCTTATATGCGTGCACAGCTTTCATTTAATCTCTTAATCTCAATCTTCCTTTACCGTCCCTTTACTGTTACACTCCCGGCTACCTTGGCGCCCCCTCCCTCCCATGCCCTCTGTTTCTCTCATCCTCGCACAGGAGGCAACGCACCATTTTTTTTTTGCCTGAGTACGAAACAAAGCACAGGCCGAGGTAAATTGGCGCTTCCAAGAATATCCCTCTACGTATAAATGTCTTGAAGATGCTGTACGTATAGACTGTCATGTAACTCTGTCAAACCATTGAATTTGTACGTAGCCCGTGTTGTACATTGAATATCATGCAAAATTTGAACTTCCCACATTAAATTAAAGCAAAAGTAATACGGTTTTTAGAATGCTATTTTCCGCCTCTGTGTTACTTCAGTAAATTAATGAAATACTCGTATAATTAGGTCCGTTCCTTTAGTTTCTGTAGCATATTCCACTACAGGGACTGGCACGTGCAGCTCTGATGGCTTCTTGTAGCTTCCCTTATGTTCTTATGAGGTTTTTGCCTTCTTTCTATATAAAAGTAAATGATCTTCAACTTATGAGAACACTTCTGTCCCCTCAAAGTTTCTCTATCCTCCGCAATCACCACCGTCCCGTGAACTGAGACATTAACGAAAGACAAAATATTGAAAACCTGCACCTTAACTTGCTCTTGAGCTTACATTTGAATAAATTATTGGTTATGTACATTTGCAGTAGTTCCTAAATAGACAGATGAATGGCTGAGTAAATGAATAAACACACACACACACACACACACACACACACACACACACACACACACATACACACACACACACACACACACACACACACACACACACACACACACACACACACACACACACACACGTGAACACAAACATACGCCACCGGAGGCTACACAGGGAAAGATAAACACAAATATTTGCATTTATCTCGGGCTAGTATTTGTACGTCAATATATACACAAGAAACACAGACCATCCGGACCTTTTGTCCATTCAAGGGGATATCTTTGTGCTCCCAATTACCTGTTACCTGCAATACCCAGTGATATCTGATTCTGACAGGTAACATACGAGGTTCTGACAGGTAACATCGTATAATAGCTTACTTATACGTTTGACATGTCTCATTTTTTTTTTTTTAAGTCTGATAAGTAACAGGTAAGATGGATTTTTATTGAGTTTTAACAGAGAAGATGGATTTTCAATAAGCCTGAGAGATAACAGTTATAGCAGCTGTAGAGTAAGTTTCTTTCGTGACTCTACAATAGATTATAAGAGCTTGCCCTGTAATCTCTCAATATCTGTATTTCCCATAATTTTGTTTAATCTTTACATACAAGCGTTGCCAGGGTATCAGAACGCATCACTAAATACCTGCACTTAACACTATAAATTTCTACAGAATCCTACGCTCTTGGTAATCCTTGAAAAGTCTAACAAGGCGTCTACTTTAAACTCGAACTACTACTCTATAAAGTTATCTTAAAAAAAAAAAAAAATAGCTCTGAACTTCAAATCCCCAGTTGCGCTCAAAATAGACCAGTGAGGCGGTGCAGGAGGTAGCGTGACTCAGCGCATCGGCCTTCCCTTCTCTACGGTCACTCCCCGCCGAGGCACATTAATTGGAAGCCTGTCTGACTAAGGACTCTCCGGCCCCCCTATCAAGTGTTCGATTCATCTCGGGGGTTACAAAGGCCAACGACGACTTCCCATTGGTGATCCTTTCCCTCTAGAGAAGCAGCGACTGAAGACTTACTTGTCGACGCATTTCTTCTCTTAGTTCTACACAGTTTAGCTTCTCAAGGTCGCCGAGTGCATCTGGCTCTCCCTTTCCTTTACGTACGAATCAGTTCGAGGCTTGTATGATAGAGGAAGTGAAATGTAAGTGTATAAAGGGACTTTCCCAAAACAAAATTCAATTTCGCTCCCGGTGTGTCCAGATTCTCTCCCCACATTTCATACGAGGTTAAGTTAATGGTTGCATATTCGACAAAGAGAAGGATAGATGTTATATCAACTGAAGGTTTACAGAGAGCTGTCGAAATTCCAATGCTCGATTTCATGATTAATTTCTCATATTTCACACGAGATAGGTTACAAGATTACAGAATAAACGAAGAGGAGGCAGAATCTTAAACCAACTGCAGGTTTATAGAGAAATTTCCACATAGCAAGCATAAATTTCTTTCCTGATATGACTAAATCCACTCCTATTTAAAGACTCGAGTCGCGGGAATGAAGGAAAAGAAAATGTGGGTGAGTTTACTAATCAACGTAATCTGGTAAAACAAAGACCTTACGAGTTTTCTCCTCTACGAATCTTTCCTGCGCTTCTTTCATCCTCTGCTTGAATCCACATTGCAGGATTGAGCACGTCTGATAGAACAAGCTGCTGCCGACCTTTGTTTTCCGAGCACGTGAGCGTCGAAATTCAACGACCGATACTGCGCCTGCTTAATGAAGATCTTCCTTTGAGGACTGGATCATTGAATACGTCTTGCCTAGAGAGCAAAGGTGCAGCAACGCCTTCTTGTATTAACTGGTACCAGGTATATGCGCTTAATCTTGTAGAGGTGAATCTGATGTGTGTTTTGTTACCTAAGTTATCGAATTCACGTGATTGCTTACAAATCACTAGGGAACTCACTGATAATATTCAACATGTGTCATTTCCGAGGCTGAGGTTCGCACTCCACTTAGATTATCTACGTTTTCATTGATAAGAGAGCAATTATTGTCCTTTTCAACTGAGGGGAGGAAGAGGATGAGGTGTGTGAAAGGTCAAAGTCGCTCTCACTTAAATGCATTCCTATCTTTTTATTTGTTAGATATGCATCGTATACCGGATTATCGCCAGTATTCTTAAGCACCTCGTTCTCCCATTAGGTCTACCTTCAAGTGCCACAGAGATAGTCAGCCAGGTTTTCGTGGACGGCTTTTCCTATTGATGGAGTATAGCCCTTGTTTACCCACCACTACAGTAATGAAAAGATATCTCAGCTCTCTTATAACTTATACTACGACCTGTTAAAAGTAGAGATGAGGCACCACAAAGGAAAGTACATCTAGAGATAGTAAGTGAATTACACGGGCGGTTTGTGTGGGCGGTTCGTCAGTCTAGTGGCGACTTAGGTGGGCGATGAGTCAGGTGAGTATTTAGCTACGTGAGTGATTAGTTACGTGGGTGATGAATGACCGAGGAGATTGGTTGGAAAGTTAATTAATTACGTGGGTGACTGCCCTCGTCCAGAATCGACCAGGAAGAGCAGAGGGCGCACGTTTCTCCTTCTTATTAATACTTTCCCTTATTAATATTTCCTGGAATATAAATACTCCTAATTAATTTCTCCCGCTAAATAAAAAAAGGTAGACTATTATTTTTTTCTCTCTCTATCTCCCTTTTCCCCCTCTCGCCTCCATTTCTTTCTAATGCAACAAGATTTACCTTTATTGGGCCTTCTTTATTGACAGCCAGAGTGAGTGAGGGGATCCAGCGAGCCGCCAGCCGCTTCCCTAACCCCGTGCCCCTCGTCGCCTTAATCTGTATGTATTGTAAAGGTGGTGATATGTTACGCAGCTTTGTTTTGTATTCATAGTGGGACCGACACCCAATTTTACCAAAAAGGGCTAGAGGATAGGGTAAAATTATTTAGCATATTTCGGGTTCTCGCTGCTCTTTCCTCTTACTTCGTTTTCGCTTCTGTCTGATGCCACCTGCGCGCCTCGTCACCATAGCTCTGCTCCTGATAACCACTACTGTCTTCTTTACCTACCCCATCACCAGTACCACCATCCCCATCTTCACTATATACTACAGATATTACATTCCTTTATAGCCGCGAGTTTTATTGTACCCATTTACACTTCCTCTGCCAACAATACATCTACTACTAGTATCACTTAAACTTGCACCATCACCAGCACCATCATCTCCCATCTCCACCATACACCACAGGCATCACCATTCCTTCATAACCACCTTATTACGACAGCCAGCACTTCCTCTACCAGCAATATATACGCTTACAATATCAACGGTTGTATCATCATGGACACAACTCTATTACTACCATTCTCATCACTACATTACCGTCACTCCCCATCCTTCCAGCCACAGCTATTATCAATTATCATAATTATTACTACAAAGACCACCATCCTTATCAATGTTCCCTCTACCAAAGCCATACAAACCACTAATAACGCATTACCTTTATCCCAGCCACTATCAATCTTCACCACCACCGCCATCACTTCCCATCATCACCTCTTTCCCTTCCCCTTGCAACTCATTCACCTCCACCCACGCTCCTCCCACCTCTGCTTCCTTATCTCATGCACCTCACGCCCCGCGGAGTTAATAATAATAAAACGGTGCAGCTTAAAGCGTAAAACATCGATTGTAACGCAGTAAATTAAGATTACGGCAATTATTCCTTGCATATTTCAAAACCACGATCATTACTTCATGCCACCGCAGCCTCTACTTACTGTATCATTACACTGAAAAGCTGAAGACACTCGTGGTCCGAAGTCAAGTAACCTGCCGCATTTACTTTCAGTGTTCGTTGCTTACGTTGCGCGATTTTCTTAACCATTTTACTGTAATAGGCGTCCTTTGTTAACTTTCACTGCATTGTAAAATCTGTTTACGCGGGGAAAAAGGAAGAAAAGAGAACACAGGAGGTTAGTTTTGTGCTTGGACTGCAAAAATATTCAAGCGAGTCTAATGCATAAATTATGATCTAAAAGTTGCTAATGATTAAGGGAGAAATCATCTAATAATAAAAGGATTGAAATCTATTTGTTGTTAAGTTTTATCAGTAGGTTGAATAACTTGCCACCCCTACTGTCACTTTAAGGAGAGTCAACAGGACTTAAGATTAAAGATAAATGCTAAAAACAATGAAAGTGACTATGGCATACGACTCGACTACAGACTTCCAATTATCAAGCTCTGGAAGAAGTTTGTTAGTACACTAGAGAATTTAAAGCTGAATAAACATGATAAATACAGCGTAAGTGAATATGGTATGATACTCAACTGTAATGTAGACTCTCCATTGTCAACTCTATATGAAAACTGCCAGCGTATAAGAAATTAAGACTGAGACAACATGCTAAATAAAGTGCAAAGAAGTAAGCTATATTACTCGATTACAGACTGAGACAACACCACCACCACCACCATCTATACACACCTAGCATCGACCACCACCACCACTACCACCACAACTACGAGCAAAGCAACAACAAATTCCCTCTTAACATGGGTGAAAAATATTAACACAAGGAATAACCATAATCCTTGTAGACGAGGAAGGGTACAGTACCTAATTTCCTGGCGTTATTTAGTTCATCATTACGTTCACTCGCTCTTATATCGAAAGGGACGAGGGTTGTTAATTAATTTCACACGGCACCTCATCTCGCGTTGGGCGGCGACGGGCTGCAGGGAAGAGGCGGAGCGACAGACAGGAGGAGAGAGAGAGGGAAGGTAAACAAGGGTAGGCGATAGGGGGACGTTCAAAAGGAAGAGGAAAGGTGGTGTTTTTCTAAAAGGGGGTGCAGGGTATAGTAGTAGGGAATGAAGGCAGAGTAGAGGAGTGGCAGGGAGAGGGGAGGGGAGGGGGGGAGGCAGGGGAGCTAAATAAGGATAAGCAACAGGGGGTGTTAGAAAGGGATAGGATATGTGGAACTTTTCTACCTGGGAACAAGGGCGGCAGGGAAGAATCGGAGTGAAACAGTAAGCTAAACAGAGCTAAATAGAAAGAGAGAGACAGGGACAAGTACTAACAGGGCACAGTATGTAGAAGTGAAGGACGGCAGGGTAGGATACGAATGGAAGAGTAACAGTGTGGGGACGCGACGCTGGAATATGAAGTGTGTTTTTTTTATTTATTTTTTTTAATGTTATTCGGAAGTATTTTGTACCCAGAGGACGGAATTACCCAGTAGTGTGTGTGTGTGTGTGTGTTTGACCTTATGTATAACTTAGTAAATAAGAAGAAAAGTTTCGACTATACTATTTACTGCGTACGACTGAAGAGCAGAGTGGCGAGGGAACGAAATGAGAGAGAGAGAGAGAGAGAGAGAGAGAGAGAGAGAGAGAGAGAGAGAGAGAGAGAGAGAGAGAGAGAGAGAGAGAGAGAGAGAGAGAGAGGACACAAACTTTTTACCAGCATCAATGTCTAAGTTAAAGCTCAAAGACAACAATTAAGTTAAGCTACTTCGTGTTCAGGATGTTTAAAAAGTACCTACAAATAACCTCCCTCCCTCTCTCTCTCTCTCTCTCTCTCTCTCGTTATCATTCATGTATCCCGCGTCCGTTTTTCTCAACAACCCCCGCATCCTCTCGACCTTTCCCTCATCACACAGAAAACGGAGACCTTGCCAAGCGCTCCCAAGACTTCGCCACCTCCCCGTCGCCTCCTTAAGGACACGTATTAAGGCGAAATTACTATCCCAGCGCTTCCATCAAAACAAGAGGAGGAAAACAATGAAGGATTTTAATGAGAGACGAATCAACCTTGAGAAATGAGGAGAGCGGGCAAGCAGGATAAGGTAGGAAGAAAGGAAGAAGGAGGGAAGAGGGAGGAAAGTAGGAGAGGAGCTTGAGGAGAAGTCAGTCAAGGGGAAAATTTACCCTCGAGAAGTTTGGTGTTGAAAGGGGGAAAAAAAAAGTGAGGATAATAAATTACCTTCGACCGTGGCTGAGCAGAGGTTAGATGAGGGAAGACTAGGTGTGTGAAAGGAAAGGCGGAACAGAACAAAGGAAGACTGATATAATGAGGGGACAGGCAGAGAGAGAGAGAGAGAGAGAGAGAGAGAGAGAGAGAGAGAGAGAGAGAGAGAGAGAGAGAGAGAGAGAGAGAGAGAGAGAGAGAGAGAGAGAGAGAGAGAGAGAGACGGATAAACAGATAGAAATTAATACAGAGACAAGTAGACGAAAAGAGAGAGATAAATAAAGACAGACAGACAAAAAGATAGACAGAAAGACAAACAAACACAAGTAAACAAACATTTAGAAAAAAAACAAACTGATGCAGAGACAGACGAACAGACAGACAAAAGGATTGACAGGCAGGTGGACAGACAGACACCCATTTACACAGAAAAAAGAAGAAAACAATAGAATGCATGATAAACAAAGCCTACGTACCAAAATTAAAGACAATTACAAACACAACAAAAACATCATCATCAACAACAACAACAATAATAATAACAGTAATAACAACAATAATAATAATAACCATCCCTTAGTTAAGTTACAATGCATATTTAAGATAGTCGGAGCGGAGATGAGCGCGTGGCAGCCTTCCTTTATTGCATCAGGAACTCATCCCAAGAGCCATCAGTAGGTGCTCTCCACGCTGCTCCTTCAATTACGCAAGTTTGAGCCTCGCCCTTAATGCCTTCGAAGTCCTCCAGCCAGCTCCTTCCTTCCCTACCAGCCCGCACGAAATAACAGCGCCCCAAGACTAGGAAACAATGCATAGATCGAAGAAGAGGCAAGTAGAGCACAATGGAACACAAATGAAGAGCAAACAGCAGTAGACTTTTTTGTCCCTCACGCGGATATTGTGATAAGCTATATTATCTAATTTCAATCCTTTCACTACTATTGGGGCATATTTCCTTGATTAGTAACTATTCTGCGATATCTTTTCTTGTTCTTACAGTCACTTCCAAAACATTGTACTGCGCAGAAATGGCAAAATGCATCTTTTATAATTATTTTTGTAGATGTTTATAAATCTTCCATACTTTGCTTTTTGTGCTGTAAATTGTTGCATACCGCAGTGAAAGAGTTAAGGGAGATGTAGGAGAGTAAAGATGAAGGGCGAGAGACGAAAGGTGACAAAATGCAACTAGCAGGATATCTATGACACTTTTTTATACGCGGAGGATATTAATAAAGGACTAGGAAGCAGAGGAGTTGGATGTGTGATGTATGATGTGGATGCAAAGTAGGGAAGAACATAAGGTGGAGGAGGAAAGAAATACGTTCACACTTATGCAAATGGAAGACGAATACATCTGGATATTAATCACCAAACACAACTCGTATTTCTATTAACATAAGTAGATATAACAGAACACAAGGGCATAAAGGAGGTTGCACGAATCCAAAAGGCATAGTAGTAGTAGTCGTGGTAGTAGTAGTAGTAGTGTACTTACTTCCCAATATCTGGTTAACAAAACGATATGGTCTTGGTAAATTTAATTCTCTCGGGATGAAACTAACATATGACGGGGTAATAAGAGGAGGAGGAGGAGGAGGAGGAGGAGAGACACGAAGGGCGACGAAGAGGGAAGGAAATAGGAGAAGGAGGAATGAGTGAATAAACATAGATAAGAGAGAGAGAGAGAGAGAGAGAGAGAGAGAGAGAGAGAGAGAGAGAGAGAGAGAGAGAGAGAGAGAGAGAGAGAGAGAGAGAGAGAGAGAGAGAGAGAGAGAGAGAGAGAGAGAGAGAGAGAGAGAGAGAGAGAGAGAGAGAGAGAGAGAGAGAGAGAGAGAGAGAGAGAGAGAGAGAGAATTTTTTTCTCTCTCAGTCTCACCATAATTACTTACTATTTTTTTTGTTTTTATTTTTTTTTTGAGTGAATTCAACCATTTATTTTTCACGCGGCGCAGGTTCGCATGCTCACCGTGAGTTATAGAATTATACTTTCAGATGTAATTTTCTCCCACGTATAATTCTGCCGCAGTTAACCCTCAGGTGGACTACGGGGGCAAAGAGGAGGAAAGGGAGAGGGGAAGGGAGAGAGGAAGAGATGAGGAGGAAGAGGGGAAGGGGAAAGAAGAGATAGGCAATGGCAGTTAGATAGGGAAGAGTTTCAAGCAAGGGAGAATTAGGGTATGGGAAGGAGATGAGTTAAGGGTAATGGAGATAGGGGCGACGGGAGTCGAGGAAGGGAATGGGAAGGGAGGAAAGAACTCTAAAGGCTTGTGGTTATGATGATATTGGAAGAATTATATGGATGGTACAGAGATGATGGATTTAAGGGTGTTGACTCTAAACGTATTTCAGGGCGGAAACTAGTTGTTGCGGGTGTTCACTGTCCAGATTATCATCATCACCGTCGTTATCATTATTAGTCCAAATATTTCCTTTCCTCTGTTATCTGCTCGTTTATTCAAAACAACCTCAGCAAAACTTGTTATCTCATGTCTCCGCTTAGTTTGTGATGGGACGCGGCAAAAGCAACAAGACAGAAAATAAAACAAGAGCACAGTTTAAATGAATATAAATCACAGGAAACATTTCTAGACATTTTTTTGTAACTCGGTGCAATGAACGTACATTTTGGCTTCACAGGTGATGTAATAATGCCTCATTCGCGTCATTTTCCTGCAGTTATATGAAATAATCTTGCGGGGTGAATATAATTTCTACAATGCGAGGGGTGCAACGGCTCCTGAGGTGCATTGCAGAACACAAGACTACGACCTTGAGCACGTACACAGGGACGCAACACATGACGCCTTGGACAGGTGACAAGTTAACAACCCTTAGGCACTAGTGGTTCCCTGGAGACTAGCTAACCCAAGCCTCCCTCCCCTGCCAGTCCAGATTCCGCGGGTAGTGGCGTGCGGCAGACACTCATCCTATTACAGATGTCGCACCATCCCGCCTGCTAAGTGATGCTGCCGCCCACACTGCCACACTGCCTCACTGCTGCAAGATTGGAGGGACTGAGCAAAGCCAATTTAGTCTCGTTCGTGTTGGTGCCTTTAGGGAGCCTCCGTCCAACTCCTCGAGGCGCAGATTTACTAATATCTGCGTCTTGCTTTTGCCTGAAAGACAGCTGGGTGCTCTAGTCACTCCGTGCTGGTAATTCCCCTCAAGTGCATGTGTTCCTTCTTGCCTGGGTACGGCAGCACACACACAGCTTGGATATTGCTGGCCACACACATCCTGGGTACAGCAACACACACACACACACACACACACACACACACACACACACACACACACACACACACACACACACACACACACCCTTAGTACCGCAATACACAGCCTGGGTACTGCAACACACACATCCTGGGGGACTGCAGCGCACACACACATCCTCGATGCAGGCAAGGTAATGGTGCGGAATATAATGAGTAAATTTGACATACGGTTTTTATTTCCTCTGCTTTCACGCACCATTTACTGTTATGCATTTTACAGCGGCTTTTCACAATGAGTCCGTCCACTTCTCCGAAAGAACAGCGTAATGTTCAAAGTAGAAAAAAAAAATGTTGCTTTAAAAGTCATGCAATTATCATTAAAATGAATCATAAAGTTAAAGAGTATTTGATATTAGTGTGTACATTATCATTACCAATGGTAATAACACACCACCACCACCACCACCACCACCACCACCACTACCACCACTACCACCACCACCAGAACAAGAACAACGACGCCACCAGTTAACAGCCATCACTGACGCTGTGACCTTGGTTATGGTCGTCCTCTCTCTCTCTCTCTCTCTCTCTCTCTCTCTCTCTCTCTCTCTCTCTCTCTCTCTCTCTCTCTCTCTCTCTCCAGGTGGCTCGACAGCACTACTCGTAAGGCTTCTGTTCGCTATTCTTTGCCATAAACATCACAAGGGAACACCATCAAGCCAAGGGGAGCTTCCTTGACTATGGTGTGTACTGGATGAGGGCAAGGGAAGGCACGGGACACCAAAACAGTTGATGGCAAAAAAAAAGAAAAAAATGGAGATTGGTGATGAAAAGACAGGAAAGATCATCAAATAAAGGGTTACCAGAATAGGAGATGCTGAAGAAAAGTGCGAAGAAAATATTAAAAAAGGAGATTAGGACTCACCAAAACATTAGATAGAAAAAACTGGAAATGAACAAAGGAAATAAGAAAATCAAAGAAAATTCAAGGCTGACCAAGGCATTAGTTGCAAGAAAGTAATAATTAAGTGAAGAAAAAGGAGATCAAGACTCACGTCAATAGGTAAAGAAACAGTACATCGGTAAAAAAATAAAATAGGTAAGAAAAAGATAAACTAGCTCGTAGGAAATTATGTATGCTTCCTTTAGCCTCATGCGTGCGAGTAAATTAATTCCGTGATGTGTAAAGGTGTAAAAAGCGGCGCGGGAACCTGTGATTCTTTAGGGTTGAGATGTGCGTGGCTTGAGTAATTACAAGCCTCGCCGTGCCGGATACCTTGCTGAGCCTCTGGACGCGTGCTGCTTAAAGAGGCGACGCGAATTACTTTCTGGGTGCGTCGCCCCTCCTGCTACTGTCAAACCCTGCACGCAGACTCTACCACGCTGAGCTCAGAGTCACTGCCTGGTGGTGAGAACATGAGGTATCCTTTCTAAGTGTGATTCCCGTGATATTTCTTAGAGTGGATTTCTTCTATACCTGATTTTCAAGACAAGATATGTGCAGTTTTTCTTTGGCTTTTGGTCAGTATGAGGGATTAGCCCCATGTATGAATTTCCTCCAGTTACTTCTCTCTCTCTCTCTCTCTCTCTCTCTCTCTCTCTCTCTCTCTCTCTCTCTCTCTCTCTCTCTCGTTTTTTTTTTGTTGCTTCTACTATACAGCACACATCGATATATTGAAGAAAATACAAAATGAATAATAAACCTACTAAAAAAAAAAAAAAAAAAAAGAAAAAAGAAAAAAATGGCTGCCTCAGATATTAAATATTGAAAAATATTACCTGAATCCATCATCTCTCTTGCAGCAAAACTCTAACATATTAATATTGCTTACATTCTACTTTCTCGCACAAGACCGTTGAATTCATTAGCATAATAAACTCACTGTGTCTTGCATGGAAAATACTTGCACGTCAGCGCCAGCACGGGGTTGTTTCCAGCAGGCAGGCGTACAACATGGTTATGTACTTACTAATGTGAATATAATCAGTGAAGTATTCTACAATTGTTGCCATTACACATTCATTTACGTAGTTGTAAACCTTGAACTTGTGACATAGGCAATACAGGGAACTTTAAAAGAAGATAGATAAATTTATGGATGAGGATGATAGATGGAAATAGATAGATATGTTTCATGACGGGACTGCCACGTGTAGGCCTGACGATTTATTACAGCTTCCCTTATTTTTTTCATGCTCTTATGTACTTGATAGACTTTTTCAGGTTAGAAATTTTAGAGATATCTATTGCCATTTGAACAGAGTGGGTTAACATTAATAAGGTACATAAGCAAGAGTATTCGTGATGGCTGCAACTGCTCTGTTACCAGATGTTATTACTTCTTACTTTCCCGTAACAATTCTTTTAGCAACCAGCAAGGGAGAGGAACAACGGGCAGCCTGTGCAGTCCACCCGATTATGCTGCATGTGAACCCCGCAACACACACACACACACACACACACACACACACACACACACACACACACACACACACAGTCCCTACTCACTAATTCAATACATTAAAGAAATTACGCGCCAATTATGGCAAAATAACATATACTTCTTTTTCTTTTGTTTTTCTCTTTTCTGCTAGTCTTAATTTCTTGGCCTGTGCTCTGATAACATAACCAGCTACATACACTTTCATCAGAGAGTGTCCAGTGCAGGTAAGAGTCATATGTTCAGGTATGTGATTCGCGGACACCTGGCTTAATGATACATAACTATTGTACAAGTATGAAAATTACTGAATGCTGCCACTGAATTAGGGAAGTCATGAGCAGGGTTATAAAAAAATCACTTACAAGATAAGTCAGGTATTCAGGTGTATGACTTGTGGATACCTGATTCAGTAGTGTATATCTATCGCACAGGTATCAGAATTGTTGAATGCTGCCAGTAAATAAAAGATATAGAGAGCTGCATAGGAATAAACGTGAGACCCCCAGCTAAACCTCCTTCTGCCCCTAGTGGTTCTCTCTGCGCCTTGGTACTGTTATTGTAGCGCCTCCTGTGTAGAAATGAGGTGCAGAGGGAGATGAAGGAATAACTCTGAGAGAGAAACAACTAATGTTAGGGTTTGTCACGGTGGCTCACTAGAGGGAAAGTTTTTCTCATTAATTATGAAAGATGCTTATTAAACTATCACCAGGATCACGAGAGAAACCTGAAAAACCTAATAACTCCCACTAGAGCTTATTAAGCCCAATCAATACGCTATAACAATTAAGAATATGGGCCACGGAAGAAGAGGGGGAATCTCAACACTTTTTATGGCTTAAGAAGAGGGAAATCGGAGACCTTAGAATGAAATTTGGGGCACAGTGTAGCAAATTGAGGAAGATGGGTTGTGGAGAGTAGGTATAATAGTAACAAGAATAATAATGATAATGGAATTGCTGATAATGATGATAATAGCAACAACAACAACAACAACAACAACAACAACAATAATAACAATAATAAGAATAAGAATAAGGATAAAAATAAGAATAAGAATAATAATAGTAAGAAGAAGGACCATTTCAGCCTGGCAACAATGAGGTTAATATGGAATGAAGATAAAAAAAAAAAAAGAGCAGAATTATTGATCATTCGGAGGTGGAAAGAAAAGAAAGAAGAAGAAAAAAAAATAGTAAGAAGCTTTCCTCGGGAGCAGATCTGCGGCGCTGGTGGGCGGAAACAGTAATGAAAAAGGTAAAAGTAATTCAATCAGAGGCAGACCCAGCGGCGCCCCTTGAGGAATCTACCGGCAAGCTACGGTAAGAGATGTACACTTTTATCCCTGTTCTTTATTTTCTCTCTTCCTGGGTGTCTTGTGACGAATGCTTCCCTCACATCCGTCCGTCCGTCAGTCTGTTTCGTCCGTCTACCCGAGTCTGTCTGGGTCTGTCGGCGAAGCGAGAAGAGGCGAGGTAGACAAGAAGTAGAAGAGGTGGGTGATGTCAGGTTAAGTGTGTGTCAGAAGGGTGTAAGGTGATTGTTGAGTTACCAGTGGAGTGTATATCAGATAATTCCTTCCCCTTTAATCTCCTGTGCGTCTTTCACTTCAGATTAGACAGTGTAGGTTATCACGAGCATCCTCATCGGGTTCAGTGGATCTGCAGGTGTTTGTTTTTAATTAATTCACAATTTCCAGAACAGAATCCAAGAGGAGGGAGGGAGAGGAGAAGAAGGAGAAGGAGAAGGAGAAGGAGAAGGAGAAGAAGAAGAAGAAGAAGAAGAAGAAGAAGAAGAAGAAGAAGAAGAAGACGAAGGAGGAGAAGAAGAAGAACAAGAACAAGAACAAGAAGAAAAGAACAACAACAACGACAACAAAAGAATAAGAACAAGAACAAGAAGAACAAGAACAAGAAAGAAAAAAGCAGAAGGGTAGGGGAAGAAGAGAAAGAGGTCCCCAAACATCAATCAATCCCTCCCTCCCCACCCCCCCCAAAACAAAAGAAAGCAATACAAAAATTACAATTCCAATACACCCACCCACCTACACACACACACACACACACACACACACACACACACACACACACACACACACAAACACAAACAAACACACACAAAAGATCATAATAAAACCACCCAATATAACCAGAGCGAGACAGATTGAGGCGAGGGAACTGGACTGAACCGAACTAAACTGGGACAGGTCGACCAAGCAGGCAGGGGGTGGTGGTGAGAGCGAGTAAGATCAAGAGCAAGAGCAAGAGTGTGTGTGTGTGCAGTGGAAACATCCTCATGAAAAGACGTCTGATGAAGGAGCGTCGATGTGGCGGGGCATAAATCTCCGTCCCTTGATGTGCAGGCGCCGTCCACTCTCGGCTCAGGGGTGGAGGGGGGAGACGTGGCATGTTCCAGGGGTAATATGCGTGTCGCTGGATCATTAATCAGGTGGAGTTCTTACATACGGTAACGTGCAAGGTCTTGGAAGGGAAGACGAAGGGTGAGACTCTGATAGCAAGTGAAAAGACATGGAAAGAGGGAGAGAGAGAGAGAGAGAGAGAGAGAGAGAGAGAGAGAGAGAGAGAGAGAGAGAGAGAGAGAGAGAGAGAGAGAGAGAGAGAGAGAGAGAGAGAGAGAGAGAGAGAGAGAGAGAGAGAGAGTTTCAGCAATAGAGAAGAAAACGTTTAGCAGTATCCAATAGTAAAACGTTTAGGAAATCCAAATAAAGAAAATGTATAAGCAAGCCTTCATCCAGAAAACATTTACGAGGTTCCCAACGCAGAAAAAAAAAAAAATGACAGGCAGCAATAAGTCAATTAAAACGTTTAGCAGACAGCAAATAAAAAAAGAAAAGAAAAAAAAGAAAAACATTGACCAGATCCCACTTTAGAAAACACTGAACAAACGGCAATAAATAAATCTTTTACCAGCATCCCTTCCAGAAAACTTATAACAAACTTCAATAAAAAGAACGTCAAGCGTGTTCCAGTAAAGACAACGTTTTATCAGGCGGCAACAAAGAACAAGCTGAGCAGTCCACGCTATACTCTCCATCCTTCCCGCAATCAGAGCCTCCAGTCAGTCTGTTGTCCCACTTAAGTCCCTCTGGCTAATCTCCTTCCCTCCGACACATTAATCGCTTTGCCGTCTCCTCCTCCTCCTCCTCCTCCTCCTCCTCCTCCTCCTCCTCCTCCTCCTCCTCCTCCTCCTCATACCAGCAATTATTCTTGGAGGACAATCATGCCTCTATTACACACTTTTTATACGAAGGGATGGAAGAAAATTAACGACTGGCTAAGAAAAGGAAAAAAAAAAAAAAAAAAAAAACGTAAACTGGCAAAAATCTTTGTTCGATAATCTCTGGTGCATTAACGGGACAGAAAAAATATGGAAGGAAGACACGTGGCTGAATTCTCTTATAAAATTCTTGGAGAATGAAAAGAATGACAATTATATAAGATTAAATACGAGAAAACAGGCAGAGAAAAGATTTTATTATGCTTACGTAGAAAAAAAAAAAACATCACTAAAAGGCTATATAAAATAAGTTCCTCTTTTCTGGTTTCTGATCTTTTTATCTTTTTTTTATCTACTTTTTTCCTTCAGGTCGGTTTCCGTGACGCGTACAAGAGAAAGAAAAAGAAGAAAAAATAGAGGGTATCTGGTGAACCATCTACTACAAACAATAAGGCAGTAGTCATTAGAAAATAACACAACACCAGGTACCTCGTAGAAACAGAGGGAAGTGGAAATTTTACATTTAAGAATGAGAAAGGAGGAGGAGGAGGAGGAGGAGGAGGAGGAGGAGGAGGAGGAGGAGGAGGAGGAGGAGGAGGAGGAGGAGGAGGAGGACGCAGCCGAATGAAGGTAAAACACACAATATAAATGTAAATAAGAAAAGATAACATTGTGTCTCAAGAATACGCAACGAGAAAAAAAAAATAAACAAGGAAGAAAAATAAAGAGAAAAGGAATAATGGTGCGCGCTAAAAATGCACGACGAAACTAAATAAAGAGATGCGGGTTTTGCAAATCATTATATGCTGATGAGAGGGGACAGGAGGAGGAGGAGGAGGAGGAGGAGGAGGAGGAGGAGGAGGAGGAGATAAAAGAAGAAAAGTGAAGAAAAAGAGGCACAAATCACCACTTCTCATAACGACGTGCTTCAGTCAAAATAAGATGAGACAGAAAAATGAAATAAAAAATAAAATGAAAAGACCGAGTACTCGTGTGTGTGTGTGTGGTGTGTGTGTGTGTGTGTGTGTGTGTGTGTGTGTGTGTGTGTGTGTGTGTGTGTGTGTGTGTGTGTGTGTGTGTGTGTGTGTGTGTGTGTGTGTGTGTGTGTGTGCCAGAGTGTGTTAGTGAAGGTATTAACAAAACAGATTATCGTTTTTAAATGTACTCAAGCGAAGTGACAGTGAGAAAAAGTGAATCATACAACACTCAATAACAAAAATACACACATTCCGTCCCTACGACACACGAGTACAATTAATGAATCCATGAAACACAACGACCCAATTGATACTAATTAAACAGTGCGGCGGCCAGGCATTGGCAGGGCGTGGCGGGCTTTGCAGGGCAACTCTACACTGGCCACCATAATGTAACACGACGCAGCGCAATAGAAAGCAATTATAACCTAAAGCAGGAACCGGAATGTAATGCAGAACAATAAATCGCAGTGCAGTGCTGTAAGAAACAAACCAATGTAGGAAATAATGTAAGTAAACGCAACTGAATCAGCAAAACTCATTTCAAAGCAACGCTGGTGAATGCAACACAAGTCAACGTAAGAGAAAACAATTACAAGGCAATTATTGATACGCTACTTACTGTAGAATAATCCCCCAACCGCCCCCCCCCCCAAAAAAAAAAAAAAACATAAGAAAATGAGGGAAATTGCAAGAAGCTACCAGACATACAAGTGGGAGACCCTGCTTTAAACATACCTACTAATTTACATAACAAAGTCTTGAAACAGGTAAGGTATTGCACTGTAAGAAAATAGCTAAAGGCTGGTAAATGACACGGGCACAAAGGGAAGGACAGAGCGTGTGTACGTATATTGCAGTGAAATAAAACGCAAACCAACAACAAACAACATAATATAACGTACAACACGAAAACTTTTATATTTATTGTTAATACTGCCGCTGGTGCTGGTCGCTGTTATAATTGTTGTTGTTGTTGTTGTTATTATTATTATTATTATCATTATTATTATTACTATTATTATTATTATTATCTGTATTGGCAGCGTTACTGTTTCTTGCCGTCTTTGTTGAGCAACATCTGTTCCTGTCGAAGCTAATAAAAAACTTACACGTCTTAATGAAATTGTTGCTCTTGCTGATCTCGACGACACTACTACTACTATTATTATTACTACTACTACTACTACTACTAATAATAATAATAATACCACCACAACTGTTACTACTATGATTTCTCCTTTTCTCCCCTCTTCCTCCTCCTCCTCCCACCACCATCACCACCACCATTACCCTTACCACCACACCTACAGCAACTAAAAACAACTATCATATTACACGTAAAATCTCCAACATTTACATATAAAGGCTAAAACAAACTCTTTTCTCATAACCATTTCTCACACTCCCGCCAAATCCCATTGCCGGAAACTTTTACCCCGAGTCCTGGATTCCTTTCAATAAATATCATTTGGTGAGGCTGGATTTTTATTGCAGTTGTAAAAAAGAAGTTAAAAAAAAAAAAGAAAGAAAAAATCGGAAGCTAAGTCGTTTTTCTCAATCAGACGCCTGGATGGGAAATTATGGGCTGCCTCTCTCTCTCCTCTCTCTCTCTCTCTCTCTCTCTCTCCTCCTCTCTCCTCTCTCCTCTCTCTCTCTCTCTCTCTCTATGTCCAGGAACATCCCGTCCTATTAATGAGTGATGCATGATAATGGGTTATAGTAATTTTATTTATCTTGTAATAGAAGGGATGATGGTGATAATGATGATGATGATAATAATAATAATAACAATAATAATAATAATAATAATAATAATAATAATAATAATAATAATAATAATAATAATAATAATAATAATAATAATAATAATAATATGAAAATAATAATAATAACCAGTGATGTAATATTGACAAGCATGAAGTAAAAACAACAATAATAATAAAACATGAAAAAAGCTAGAAAAGGTGATTTTTTTTTCTCGTTCTAGCAAAACATTTTAAAGAGATATGGTATGAAAACATATTTCAGAGAGAGAGAGAGAGAGAGAGAGAGAGAGAGAGAGAGAGAGAGAGAGAGAGAGAGAGAGAGAGAGAGAGAGAGAGAGAGAGAGAGAGAGAGAGAGAGAGAGAGAGTATTCACTGGGGGCTTAATTGGGAGGGATAAACAACTAATGAACAACAATTAGTAATTACGTTATCAATATTATGTCAAATAATTAAAGATACATAGTTTTCATATCATGTGACAAAAATGATGGTGTGTGTGTGTGTGTGTGTGTGTGTGTGTGTGTGTGTGTTTACTCCTATGAATTTATGCATGCTTAACGAATAGGTTTGCATAGAGAGAGAGAGAGAGAGAGAGAGAGAGAGAGAGAGAGAGAGAGAGGAGAGAGAGAGAGAGAGAGAGAGAGAGAGAGAGGAGAGAGAGAGAGAGAGAGAGAGAGAGAGAGAGAGAGAGAGAGAATGCTAGTACTCTCGAAATTCATTTTCAAGACCTTCGCAGCGCCATTCTTCTCAGTAAATAATGCCGGGCAGTGAGGCGGGGCAGCTTACGGGCTCTGACTCCCTTCCCCCACGCGGCTCAAGGTCCATAATACCCCGCACCTCGCCTTAGATGTGGCCGCGAATCCCTCTCAGGCATGAGGTTCGAGAAAAGCTTTGCTTGTAACACTCACGGTACGACTGATCGGCTCTCTGTACCTAAGATGTATACCTCACCCTCTGCAAGTTTCTGTGTGTGTGTGTGTGTGTGTGTGTGTGTGTGTGTGTGTGTGTGTGTGTGTGTGTGTGTGTGTGTGTGTGTGTGTGTGTGTGTGTGTGTGTGTGTGTGTGTGTGTGTGTGTGTGTGTGTGTGTGTGTGTGTTACTGAAAGAGATTAATGTCACAGGAGGTAAGTGGAGCTGGTCACTTGGTGCTGTGGGGGAACGGTACTCAGATCATATAGGCCTCAAGGTAGGTTAATGTGTAGTGGATGGTAGGGCGGATGGGTTGGCAGGTGGATGGTTTGGGGGTGTGGATGGGATGATGGATGGGTGAGTGTGCGTGGGTGGGTGGGCTAGAGGGTAGGAGATGAGTGGATGGATAAGTGGGTGAGCCTTTAGGTGCAGTGGGTGGATGTGACTGAGTGGCTGAATGGGTGGGGTAATGAAGGTAGGTGAGTGGGTGAGTGTGAGTCGGTGGATAGAAGGATGGGATTATGGTTGTGGGTTGGTGGATGTGAATGGATTGATGTGGTTGAGTGGTTGAGTGGATGGGTGGATGTGGTTGAGTAAGTGGTGGATGGGTTGGTGACCATTATAGTAGTGTGTGTGGATCCACATGCTGCCTTCACGAGGCCTGTAGTCCAGACGTCCGAGTCTAGAGACATTTTGGGGAGCAAGTGGTTTGGGTACCAAGTGTCTCGAGTACCAAACGTCCTGAGGCCTATTTGTTTTCGCGCCGATTTGTCTTAAGGATCATCTGACATGTCTAGCCTATCTTATATGGGGAAACCAGTATACGTAAGAGTCTCGACGCTAGAAGGGCTTCCAGACGAGTCCTTCTGACTTGAATGGCCCGACAATTTATTGGCAGGTGCCCTTGGGGGAGGGAGGGAAGGTGGGGTTAACACCTTACAGCCAATGAAAAGAATGATGGGGTCAATAGGAATTACTCCGCGTGGAGTGACTATTTTGTGACGGCGGTGGGAGTGAAAAGAAGAAAGACTAGCAGAGATAGGCAGTGTATGGAGCAAGGCATAGTAATCCTAGTAGTTGTTGTTACCGCATAACTATATTTCTCTCCCCTAAAAACTCGTATCTTCCACACTGAAATTCTCGCTTCCCTGACATGAAGATGACGATTTTCGATCCTTGACTGGACACTCCACGTGTATCCTTTACTGAAACTAGAGATTACAAACCAAATTGCTTGCTAAAGTAACCAACATAAAATTATTCATTGTCAATTAATTATTCATAATAATAATATTTCCATGATATGTGAGTGTCTACGTATAAAATAGGATGTTCGCCTTACATGTATATGGTATACGACCGCTCTCTATGTCAAATTTCACATGAAACTAAATAAAGGCAATGTTTATGAAACTCACTGATAGCTGTTCATTAACCAATGTCTATAATTCTGAACTCACACACACAGACGCAGTGCTCTCCTTCCCTTCACATATTCAATTCTATTTCAGGCATTACTTTTATTCTCAATACGGTAACAAACTTGCTTCTCTGTGTTGCTTTCCCTTCCATCTCTCAGAATCACTTCACGAAGTTTATCATTCAGTTTTCCATGTAGAGTTTTTACTGCCCAGGTGCAAGAACGAACCAGTGTGTTCACTCTTTCATCCATATAATTGATGTATATGTCTTGCATCAAACTGTCATACTTTACATATTATATTTTTCTATCATTTCAGCTTTTCATTAGTAGACGATCATACGTGTCTCTTAAGGAACTAAAAATAAACTTGTGTTACAGCCATTTGGTACTGAGGCGGAAGATACTCAGGTGATAAGGGACTAGAGTCAAGTGATTATCAAGCTAAATAAGCATGAGGAAATAAAGGCCACAGGATGTTTGTGCCGCAAGTCACTTGGTACACTCGGAGAATTGATTCCAGAACACACCTTCAGCAAAGTTTTACACTGCCATGCCCTTGGAGGTCTGACGTCTAAATCCCATGGACTTATATCAGCAGGTACTCGTATATGGTTCCATAGAAACACTAAGGAGATGGAAGGAGTGAGAGACTGAGAGTGTGTGTGTGTGTGTGTGTGTGTGTGTGTGTGTATGAGAGAGAGAGAGAGAGAGAGAGAGAGAGAGAGAGAGAGAGAGAGAGAGAGAGAGAGAGAGAGAGAGAGAGAGAGAGGAGAGAGAGAGAGAGAGAGAGAGAGAGAGAGAGAGAGAGAGAGAGAGAGAGAGAGAGAGAGAGAGCACCCGCCGTGCTGAGCGGGGCAAGCAGCAGGATACAAGCCAGCTTCTTCCAGACTGGAACCTGCCTACCTTCCCAGAATGTAGCCCAGCGGCTCGCCGCCGTGGTGAAGCAGACGCGCAGCTGCCCGAGGTGCCCTTGCCTGCCCCACTCCGCCGTGGTGAGGTAGACGGGGGGCTGCCCGATGTGCCCTTCCCTACAACCCGGTTGCGTGGTGGGGCAGTGAGTGGCAGCAAGAGGCGGCGGAAGCGTCCCTTCCTCACTGTCGTAGCGGCCCTGGCTTACATGATCTTCCTCCCGTGGCTCGTCACCCAGGGCGACAACTTGCTGGAGGCCATTAGTGGACGGCTGGATAGTTGGGTGCTGACGTGGTTCAGTGGTGTTGTTGAGTGGTTGAGTGGTTGAGTGGTTGAGTTTTTGGATGGATGTGGTTGAGTGGGTGGATGGGTAGATGAACTTTATTTTGGTATGAGTGGATTCATGTACTTCCTTCACTAAACCTGTACTCAAGACGTTTAAGTCTAGAGATATTTTTAGGACCAAGTGGATAGGGTACCAAGCTTACCTATCCTGAAATTAACAACTGACTCGAGGCATTTATCACCTGAGTATCTTTCGACTCGGTACCAACTTGATAAGAGTGGAATGTAGTGGCGAGGGTAAACAAAGGGTAAACAAATTCCACTTACTATTAATTTTAATCATACATCGCTAGATATCTTTATGGAGCAGCGTAATGCCAACACCTCCCTCACACATTCTGTACTCTGTTATATGAGAAAAGCTATCAGTTCACATCTCGCCTCAATATTTTTACACAAGAATCCTCTTTACCTTGACCACAGGCGGGAATGTTACGTAACACCCACAGACTCCACCACATTCATCACTACCTCACTAACTCTTCTCACCACTATACACGCTCACCCTCACTCACTGCCCAGGATTACAATGCAGCGCCCTCACACATTCCTCTCCCTTACATGTCTGTCTAGTAATTCTTTCCTTCCTACTCCTCCTCCTCCTCCTCCTCCTCCTCCTCCTCTTCTTCCATGAGCATTTTCAACCTAGACACATCTCCTCCTCTTCTTCCTCTTGCTCTTCCTCGTCCTTATCCGTTCCCTCCTTTTCTCCTTTCCCTCTTCCGATATTCTCTTGGGTCTCTTTCCTCCTGCCAGGGTCGCCGCCCCCTAATTGCCGCGCCCCCTTCGGTAATGGCCGTCCCAGTAGGTAATCCTTCGCCGTTTTTTTCCTCAGCAGCGTCCAGCCCTGATGTCACCGGAAGCCATTACTCTTTTTCGTCTTTTTTCCACCTTAACTCACCCATTTACCTGCAGAGAGAGAGAGAGAGAGAGAGAGAGAGAGAGAGAGAGAGAGAGAAGAGAGAGAGAGAGAGAGAGAGAGAGAGAGAGAGAGAGAGAGAGAGAGAGAGATGGATGGTGGGCGTTTGTACGAGTATGTGTTTTCCTTGCCTATCATCTTCCTTTCCCTACCAAGAATTCAATAAAACTTCGCGCCTACCCTTCCTAAGTGCTCCTCGGAGACCACTTTCCATTTCCTTAACAGCTTCTCCTCCCACCGTTTTCTGTATCACAAGCAAATTATGATGAATACTGAGTGTCTTTAAAGCGCATCGCACGGGAAGACGAGGATGAAGTGCCGAGCCTGACATTCACTGGTGATAAGGAAGCATGATCGTCATTTGGTGATAGTTTTACGATTTCAGGTTAACTTTCCCGATAGCTTTCATCATCAAAAGAAATATGGCTGGCTAGTTTACTTCTGGTGTACCTGTAACACTGAAGGCTTCCTTGATCAAATAATGTAAGGAGGAATGAGAGGAGGAACCTAAGTGAGCCTCGTGTATAAAAAAAAAAAAAGGCCTCTTGTATAAAAAAAAAAACAACAACAACAGATAAATTACTATATTTCTTATAAGATCGATACATTGGACAGGAAAGTATAAAAATATTAAATAAGAAAATATCAAGATTTTAAAAGAAAGACATTGACAACAAATTGGCAGGTAATGGAGGAAAATTTTTTTGTACAAGAAGGAAAGTGCTGAGGTAAGGAGGATTAATTAAGTCTTCTCGGTTGAGACTACCAATTAATCACGGCTTCGCAGGACGTGTTAATGAAGCACCTGAAGTAATTAGGTAAGTAATCTACATCACTGAACGACATAGATTTAAAAGGTCAGCCTTTGAAAGTATTCCTCTCGGCCAAGATAATGCTTCAAGGAGAACCTCCATCTAGTGTTAAGCACCTGTGAATTTTGATTATCCTGACATTAAATTGCTTACTTTGTGAGCTACAAAACCCAACAAAACACTAAGATTCTCATCATTAGTCTCCATGATTCCATTGTTGAATACCGTCTTTTCTCATAGTTGTTAATTAATGTAAGTCGTCCCCTCTCTGATTCCAAAACACTAACATACTTTTTAATCAAATCAATAGCACCTCAAATGCACCTTAAACTCAAATGCATTATGCCATCAGTCAAACCTAATACGAAGGCGATAAGATTTTGAAAACGAAGGCGATAAGATCTTGAAAAACAATCAGCATTAACAACAACAATGACAGCAACAACAAGAAAAAATATATGAGCCCCGACAAACTTCAATTTCACTTCACGTACATAACAGGCCAGCAAGCGAGGCCTCAATGCAGAAAAGATAAAAGAAAATAACAATAATAATTTGAGGTAGTGTGAGATGTAAAAGCTGCGATCTTAAGTTTGGGATCTTGTGTGTATTTCCAGTCAACATTTTTTTTTTTTGACTCTTTAACTAACTCTCTCAATCTTAAGTCATCCGATCTACTTAGAACCTCCTTATAAAACGCCACAACTATCATCTTCTAAGGAGATAAAAGATATTAACGTTGCTGAAAAAATGGAAAACACATTGAGTGTATCAGGTGACTGGACTTCTAACCCAAACTGTACCTTGTAATATTTGGGGTTTAGGAGCGAAAGATGGAGAGGGCAGGGCAAGACTGAGGCTAAATGGTACGACTCTGGCCGAAGGGAAATAAGTGCCGTTGGGAGAGGCCTGCAGGGGTGGAGGCTTGGAGTGATGGATGCAGGGGTCACGGGGTTTGATATTTCCTCTTTTTGGCTTTAACCCCGTTTTTCTTTTTTTCTTTTTTTTTTTTTCTCGTACAGTGAGGGTCACTGAGTTCTATGTTTCCCCTTTGCTCTTATTTTTTTTTTTGTTTCTTTTTGCGTTACAGTGAGTGCAATGGCCCTTCAGTTTCCAATATGTTATATACGTACGTCTGTGTATATGTACAACCGATACTAGGAAGCTGAAAGTGGTGGTGGTGGTTGAAAAGAGCACTTTTTTTTTTTTCGCTCAATGCTTTGATGAAATGTACATATATCTTTTTTTTTGTAATATTCATTCTGTTTCACATACTCACTAAACAGCATTTGGATGAAAGAAAATGAGCTATAAATAAAAAACGCCTCTTATTATATAAGAAAAGATACAATCCACTGAGGTTATTTCAGGGCCGCACCGGACTTACACAAGGGAACGGAGTGACCCGCGGCCCCAAAGGTTCGCCAGGCAAAGCCAGCGGGTCTCGTCGAATCAAAGATGAACAGTAGACGGTGAAGTTAGGCAGGCGCCACTTTTGTCCCTTCTCAAGCTAAGCCCGTCAACGTTCGCCCACAATTTTTGTCTCTGACTGGACTTGAAAATGTCTTGAGTTCACAGAAGCTCATTAAAGGTCAATGAGATGCAATGAAATTGTAATCGGACGTCGACAGTGTGGCAGAAGTTACCCAGTCAAATTCGCCCAATTATCCTGGCCTCTGTACTGGTTTCCACTTTCTCTTGTTCTTGGTTATATGATGCTAGATAATTTAATAGTCTATTTAACTTTTTTTTTTTCTTTTTTACGTATTGCTAATGGTATTTATTCATAGTTTCCCCTTTTGTGTTTTAATATTTCAAGTGCTAATACAATTTGCTATCTTAACGCCTCCAATTCTATATCCATGACTAAAAAGACAATGAAAAGCTCTTCCAGTATTGTCTTGCTGCACGTCACCCGCCACTCACTAGACCAGGAGCACGCAACGCCACCCATCAAGCCCCTTGGTGATGCTGGCGAGCTTTCTTCAGTCCGCCCCGATTTCTTCAGCATCGCGTCCCTTAGTTACATTACGAGACTCGCAAACTTTCTCATTTACCTCGAGTCCTCTGAAGATCTCTCGCTAGCAGCCTCCAGGCAATCTACACGGCCTACACCGGTGCCTTCAGGTTCCCGTCCCCCTGTCTGTACTGATGACTTAGTTGGAGTTTCCGTAAATGTCATTAATTCCTAGCTGTACTGAGGCCCCATTAGCAGCAACGGCAGCAGCACGGCAACGATGAAAGGCCAGACGGCAGCAGTTCCATCCATTCGTGATGAGTTCGGCGGATGAGACGGGGATATGATGCAAGGTGGAGACGCCGTGGAGGAGAGTGGAAGGGCAAGGTGGAGTGTGAGGGGAAGAGGTTGCACAGGAGTGAAGGCTGGTAAACAGGAAGACTGAACGGAATGGTAAGGGAATTTGAGCGTCACCAGAGTAATACAAGCAAGGAAAGGTAACATGTTAGAGAATATTAAATAAAATTTGTCATCTCCCGTGAGCAAATATTTTCAACTGCTCTACTTTTAATTCTAGAAAATGTAGTGTGTGCAAAATGCCGCACCACGCAGGACTAGCATTATTTTAAAGGTTTCATAAAAAAAAAGTGTATATACTCTTTCATAAGATAAATTGCTCAACTAAAACGCAGAAAAATTTTCATCAAACAAATTTTAATGTAACGGAATAACATCACACTCTCAAATTACATGCATTTGTATTAAAGTTGATTTTCTTTTATATGTTTGTGTTCAAGTTCTCAATGGACGCAGATCACGCCCAAATATTTATTCAGGATAACTCAAAGTGATGCTCCTAAGCTCTCTCTCTCTCTCTCTCTCTCTCTCTCTCTCTCTCTCTCTCTCTCTCTCTCTCTCTCTCTCAAAGATATGAAATCAAACCAATATAACAAGCTTACATGAAAACTACGCTTTCAGATACAGGTTCAGAAAGCAACATCCCGCTTTCCGGACGAGGACATACTTGCAATAAACTAATATAAAAAATATCTAGCTTACCTATGATTGGAGTCGAGATAGACCACCAGTGCCAACCCCGAGACAGTGACCTGGCCAGTGAAGGGAACAGGACAGACATACGTGCCTCATAAACTGCCACTCTAACCATCCATCTCCCAGCGACACCACGACGTGAATCAACGGACAGTTTCACCCACAGCCCACTCCAACCTGGCATTGGTTGTCACTTCGTAAATGTATATAGAATGGAAATTATTTTAATGTATCCAAAATAATTACTGGAAGGGACGACATGAAACTGGAGGTTGTTGAAATTAATAATAAAAAAAAGAAGCATAAAGGTGAATTAATTTTAACTTTCAGAAAAAAATTTTATATATATATATATATATATATATATATATATATATATATATATATATATATATATATATATATATATATATATATATATATATATATATATATATATATATATATATATATATATATATATATATATATATATATATATATATATATATATATATATATATATATATATATATATATATATATATATATATATATATATATATATATATATATATATATATATATATATATATATATATATATATATATATATATATATATATATTAATGTTCAAGTTTAATATTCTAAAATATAAGTTTTCATAGATTAATGCATAGCTTATGGTCAAATGTTCTTAATCTCTTCGCTGTTCTGAAATCTTTTACATTATTTTTCTGTTAACAGAGTTTCACTTAATTTTCTGTTAACACAGTTTCACTTCAACAAGTATTTACTATATGGCTAAATCTGGAAACAAACGAACAAACAAACAAGAAAACAAACAAACAAACGAACGAACGAACAAACAAACAAATACTGATTGAAAATTATTCCAATCAAGTTAAAGTCAATACCATTAAATCCTTTGGTATTAATTTTAGTTCTTTATTGATCTTTAGTTAAAACAGGTTCCTCATCCACCTTCAGGAGTCACAGAGCCTCTGCATCTCATCGGTCACAGTGAATACCTGCCCTTGGTGTTGGCCTCTGCATGTACTCATAACTTATTGGTCAGCGGGAAGAGACGACAGGCAGACCGCTGCTCTCGCCAGAAGTCATAGAACAGTTTTACTGGTGTAGAGTTTTGAGTTTGCTGACGCTGCCTACTCCACCACCCCAACCACCATCACAACCACGAAAACACAAGAGCTATATTCAAATACTGTAGGTATTCTAGTATCCATTTCACCACTAGCATAGTCTGAGGTCACGTTTCTGTGGGCAAAAAAGAACACAAGAACGTAAGAACAATAAGGAAAGCGGCAAGAAGCCATCAGGCCTAGACGTGGTTGTTCCTATATAAAACATATATATTAGTAACTATTTCCATCTGTCATACCCATCCATATATTTGTCCAATTATTTAAGGCTCCTTACTGACTAGGCACTAACACCCTGATTATAGAATATTTTCCACTCATATTTCATTGCAGACACCAGTTTTCTTCACTTAAATTACCCTTATATGAAGTAGGCAGATTTTCTAAGTGAGATAACAAACTTTCGGGAAAACAACGAACAAAACTTTATCACCTACATACATCCACATGAAAACTTCACTCTCTGAGGTGTAAAATAATCAAACTTGAGAGACATAATGTAAAAGTAATACACATACACTATTTCTATATCAAATTAGTAGACGTACCTAGAAAAAAAAAAAGTAAAAATATTGGGGAAGAAAGAAAACCCACTAACTCCTACTCCCTGAAGATACGAAAACTTCAGAAAGGAATATAAGCCTATTTTACTTCAAGCGGTGTCTATGTATAGATTTCTCTCTCTCTCTCTCTCTCTCTCTCTCTCTCTCTCTCTCTCTCTCTCTCTCTCTCTCTCTCTCTCTCTCTCCTTATTTTCAAAGAGAATTGCCAAATTTTTGAAGTATTATCTCATTAACCTCAACTATTTTCTCTGTTTTAAATATTATTAATCACTATATCAAATGAATAACTGCAACTATATTCTCTCCGTCTTCTTGTTTTCTTCTTTTCAAAAGAATTATTAGATTTGCGTGACAATCTCAATAACTACGACTATATTTTCTACTTTCCTATACTAATGGCTAAAAAAAAATGCTACAATATTCTTTAATTTCTTATGTTTTTGTCAAAAGAAAGCTAAATTCTTATGATATCTGAACAACCAGGAGTATCTTCTCTCTTCCCTTATTTTCAAAGGGAAGAGCAAAATTTTTCATTAGATTATGTAAATGACGACTAATGTTTTCCTCTCTCTTTTCGTGTTTTCAAAGAGAATGGTTAAATTTCTATTAGGTTACCTGAGTATCCACGACTCTCGGGTGAGCAGCGGCGACAAGGAGGCCCCCAGACGCCCCTCCCTGCCTCGCGTCCGCACAACACGGGACGCGAGCTGGCCGATCCACAGATCTTCAGGCGGTCCATTACGCAGATTACCCAAGTGACCCACAATTTCCTTCCCCCGCTCCACCGTTTCCTTCTCTCCCCTAAGCTTCTTTTTTATCCTTATTTCCCTACACTTGTTTCCCTTTTATTCTTTGTTCTTTTTTTCTTTTTTCGTTATTCACCTCTACCTCTTCTTTTTTTCAATTTCTTTGTTTCATTTTTATATTTCCCACTTTCCGCTTTTCTTCTATATCCATTTATCCCACTCACATTATATTTTTTCGTTATTTTCGCACACCTGCTTTTTATTCTTTTTTACATTGTTTCCCTACACCTGCTCTTTTTTTTTTTGTTTCTTTAATTTTTATTATCACACTTTACGCTTTAGGTACTACTTTCTTTTTCCGTCTTTTCCTCCCTAATGACTTTTTTTTCTTTGTTTCATGGATCTCGTTTTCAATAACACCTTTACTGACGCTCCCTAATTACTTCCTATGGTTAGTTTTGCACACCTCTGGCTTCAAACACTTTATCGATTCATCTTCACAATCATTCCTTTACTCTTTCCTTCCATCACTTGCTCTCATTTTCACGCTTCCTTTCTCTTCAAAAGCTGTCCTCTTCCATTAAGTGATTTTTGTTCTCAACCATAAGTTTTTTTTTTTTTTTCGGTATCTGCCACTGATGTTCTACGATATTTAACCGTTTCTTGTCATAATTCCTTTATTTTCACAGTTTCTCTCCTTTCAAACGCTGCTTTCCTTTCCCATCGATAACTTTACGGCGCATTCCTAATCTTACATTACATTTCATAGCTAATTCAATTTTTTTACTTCCTTTCAAGTTTCATTCTTCTTTACACTCCCTCTCCCTTCAAACACAAACTACTTCTATTCATCAACTTGCTCTGACTCCAGGTATTTGCTTTCACTTCCACGCTTTCTATGTCTAGTCACTGCACTTTCGTCTCACTCCCACTCTTCCACTCTTCCAAACTTTCTCTTCCTAGCCCACGCGTTTTTCTTTCTTTCTCTGCTACGCCTTCCTCCGCTAACACGTATGCCTTCCTTCCTTCGTTCTTTCCTCCTTCGTTCCTTCCTTTCATTTCCATGCTGTTTCTCTCGTCCCTCCCGCATTTTCTTTTCCTATTCGAGTTTTCTTTTTCCTACATTTTTTTCCTATCTTGTAACGTTATTTTGCCTCTATTAGCAGTACTTTTCTTTCTCTTTCAAGTTTCCTTATACATTATCAACATCATCATCATCACCACCACTATTATGTTCCCCATTTTCTTCTGTGTCACAATGCAGCCTTTGTTCTTTTAGTTACATAATCCCACTTTGCTGTTGTCTTTTATGTTTTTTTCTTGTACACAAAGAAAAAAAAATAAGAGTTTTTATGCCTTAACCTTTTCCGGCGGTGTCTTCATAAAGCCTCTCCTTCCCCTTGTTTATCTTCCCCTCTTCCCTCGCGTCACTAGTTTATTAGCCACATAATTGCCCTTCTTCCCCCCTCTCAGCTGACGCCCTACAGCTCTGCCTTGGACAAGCCGCCTCCTTCACCTACAGGCGGGCCTCTTTCCTGATAGCTCTCTTCACCCATGGGCACATCTAAGCCTCACTCTCTCATTTCTGCTTGCCTCCTGTCATGTCTCTCCTTCTCCCTTGTGTATTTGGAGGTTATTGAGGAGATATGAGATCCTGTGAAGGTAGAAAGGAGGGATTCTCTGGTTGACCATGCGTGACTTGCTTTTATTTTCTTTGGTCAAATTAGTGACTTATCTTTGCCAAAAAATGTGCATCGCGTTGGTCACGGCAAGAGTTAATGGGATTATTCAACACATCTTATGACTTTCTTCTGTACGTTCGGGACATTATTCTGCACTTGATTACTTCCATGTCTTCCATAGATCTGTCTCTACACTGACGTAAATCATAAGTGGGCATGTATGTTTGTGTGTATGTGTTTATTTATGCACGTATGTATGATGTATTATTATATCTATCAGCAATATATCTTGAAGACACCGCCCCTTCACATCCTTTCTCATCACAGTCAGAGGGTTGAAATGAGCACCAGGCAGAGTAATAAAACAATAATAGCTTCTAATAACGAGTTTTTCTTCTGCAATGACAGACAACAAGACTTAGTAAATTGCAGATATAAAACGTGTCTAGCTGACAAACAAAAAATACTAATAAGACAATTTAATATACATATTCTGCAGATGCGTGAAGGAAGGATCAAGAAGACTAGACAAGGAAGCAAAAAAAAAAAAAAAACAGGAAAAATG
>NC_087151.1:39840192-39865192 GCF_035594125.1 Scylla paramamosain | reverse complement strand
GAAGTCTGCTCTCTCTCTCTCTCTCTCTCTCTCACTCTCTCTCTCTCTCTCTCTCTCTCTCTCTCTCTCTCTCTCTCTCTCTTCTACACATTCATTTGTTTACCTGCCTCATGCATGCACTCCTGACCTTGTTTGTATGCCTCCCTCCCTCTCTCCCAGACTCCATCCTTTCCTCCCTATCGCTCTTCTTCCTCACTCCCAACTTTCTCCTCACTATTCATCATCAGTTTCGATATCGCTCTCCCGCCTCACATCGCTTTCCTTCAATCTTCGTTTCCACCTCCCCTCATCTCACACTTGAAATTGCATGCCCCGCTTTATGGAGGATTTTTTTTTTTTTTTTCCCATCATGCATGGATTTTTATAATCTGTATTACCACACTTTTGTATTTCTCTAGTGTCCTTAAGTTTCAGTCACTTTCCTAGGCTTTTGTAATGTTCAACTCGTTCTTTCGGTTTTCTTTTTCCTTTCACTTATATTCCTAGTTCTCGTAATTCTCTCGGTTTATCGTATTTACCTTCACCCGCATTCACTACCAGACCCACCTACTCCATTCTGCCTCGCCTCGCCTCGCTTCGCCTCGCCTCGCCTCGCCTCTCTTGTGCAGATCTGATTCACCGACATTTTCCGCGAACGAAGTCCATCTACTCTCGTGTCTCGACTAAGTTAACCCTCATTACTAATTCAGAGGCAAATGTTTACACTTCATTAGATGAAACATTTACTCTTGCAACAGGTGGGACCGCCGTAGCTAAATTAACAAAAGCTTTACTGAGGGAGCAAAACTACCATGATGTTGATAAGATTCCTTCACCTTTGCCCTAGCCTCGTGTGTGTGTGTGTGTGTGTGTGTGTGTGTGTGTGTGTGTGTGTGTGTGTGTGTGTGTGGTGTGTGTGTGTGTGTGTGTGTGTGTGTGTGTGTGTGTGTGTGTGTGTGTGTGTGTGTGTGTCGGTAACATGGTGTACGAGAACAAACACGGAATGAGGGAGTGTGTGTGTGTGTGTGTGTGTGTGTGTGTGTGTGTGTGTTTTGCGGCAGGCGTGGGCTTGGGTCTGCCGCACACACGTAGGTGGAGTGAGGAGTGCGAAGAGTAAACACGGGTGAAGGCGCGGCAAGACGGAGAGACGTGAAGAGAAGAGTTCTGGAGCGTGAATGAGTAACCTCGAAAAGCGATAGAAGGTTGGAAGCCCTTCGCACCTCACTGATGCCTAACTCTTTTATCGCTTTGGTCGGTTTTTGTCAGCATACAGAGCCTTTGAGAAAAAAAATAATAAATGTTTTCCATGGACACACAGAAGAGAGAATGAGGTAGGTTTTGTCATCTCTAGGCTGGAAAAATTACTCAAGAGACTGTAATACGTGTTTAAAAAAGATGTGTAAAGTGATTCCCAGAATAGTATTGCATAACAGTGATATGGTTAAGTAATATATCGTTTCAAATTTCGACAGAAAAGAAATTGCGTACTCTGAGGATAATGGGAGAGGAAATAAAAGTTCTGATACGGTAAAGCATAAAAGGGAATAAAAAAGGGAGATCAAATATTGAGTTCTTTTAAAAGGCTTATGGTACAAAAAAAATTACCAGCAATCAGTGAAGGAGGATAAAGTGATCAAAGTAAAAGTACTAAAAATATCAGCGTCATTGTCTGAAATTATAATTATACGATAGAAAAAAAAAAAAAAACTAAGTGAAAGTTGACGAAAAAAAAAAAAAAAAACTAATGAGATCACAGTAAACTTTATAATGAAGCATTAAAACTTATCCTAAAAAAAAAATATATATATATAATAAAAAGTGAGGCTTCAGATCTTTGAGTTAAGGAGTCACCTGGTTCACCTGGTTCAGAGTTCACTGAGTGCAAGCACCGGAATGTTTCGAACACTGGCAACTTGAATATTGTATTTGTATCAGCGAATACCAGTGGTTATCGATGCAGTTGAGTTACGATACTTTGTGGTTCAACGGATTCGGATAATACATAATTAACCATTTATGAGTTCGAATTCCACTGAGCTTGGGCGTTGGTTTTGGATATTCGCATATTCATGGCTTGAAAGTAATATAATAATAAATGGCGTTTGCTACAAGCAGACATATTGTATTATGAAAATGAAGATGGAAAGGAGTCTAGGTTCAATGCATCTGGATATGTCGGGTTTTTAATACTTTCTCATTAACTACCATGTGTTCTGTGACTCTGGTCATTGAAAATTTTTGTTCTAGCACTTTCATAACTCCAGGTTTCCGTTATATGTTAGGGCTAATAGAATGCATTGCCTTTCTCTGTAGTGACAGTGACACTTCTTTCGATAAGAGACTCGTATATTGAATGCACCTCATCTTATCCATATTTTACTTCAATTTTCCTTTTCAACACGAAAACACATAATTTAGATTACTTGGGTTGAGAAAGATATATTTGAGGGTATTCTCTGTTCTAAACCTTTCCCCTAAGTGATAGTGGCAGACTAGTTTTCATAAGAAACCCCTTACATCGAGTGAAAGATATATCCGTGTACATTTTCTATTACAACATTCTGTGCATTGATTTCATGGCTTAATATGTATAAGTATTGAACATCAAGTACATCCAGGTACTAAAGTTTCATGTGCACACTGAATGCGAACACAGTGTGTGGAGGAACAAGTCTGTGTAGAGGAAGACGAGCACCCTCCACGAAGCCTCCCACCGGAGTGGACTGGGAAACATAAATCACTTTCATTTTATTAGCGCGGCCATCCATCTGCGCCGCCTCATCTCGCGCTGCGCCGTAATTAGATGATTGATGACCCCGGCCCTGCTCTCCCCAGTCCCGCCGCGATTGAGGAAGAGCCGGGGGAGAGTATTTACGCTGATGCCGCGCCTCGCATGATGACTTCATTAATCACCAGCCAACTCACCAACAAGGCAATGAACATATTGCCAAGAGAAGGCGGACCTGGAAACAGCAGTGGGAGATAATAATAAGTGAAACCACGGAAATGGGACAGGATTTTGTGAGGCTTTAGCAGTAAGTTAGCTCGCCCTCCCTGTACCCAGCACCGCCCTCCAGTAAACCTTCCTGCTCCACACTATTCTGCTTCCTGCTCCCTCCTACTGAACACCTAAACTCGCTTTGCTTTACTCCACCTTGTTCCGCTTCGTTTTGTTTAAGATTACCTACTCCACTTCACCGCTTTCAGTTTACTTATAGGGGTGCTCCTGGCTCACGGAGGTCTCTCGGTGTGAAAGAGCTAACGTGGTAATGCAAACTGATGTCATATAACCCTTTTGTTACAGAGAAGTAAACACTATAAAATTTTAGTCATAAGAATTCAGCACAATTATATTTTTCTTGCTTCATCTAAATTTTAGCCCTTCCATTCACCAAACGCAGCCAGAATCTGTCTTTTCCCAGTCTTTTCTCCGTCTTTTCTTACACTTCATGCCTTTCCTGTTCCCGTCCACACACTTCTAGATTCAACTTGCTCTCTGTCTTCTGTCTCCGTGCAGGTAATTAAGCGAGGCAATAATCGGAGGTGATAAATGGCTGCAATATAAATCGTGGTGATAAACTGGCAAGGAAGGTCGCCCGGGTAGATTCTGAAGGCGCGCCGTGGTGTTATCTGTTTGCGGTGACGCCTTTAGTGTTAACCTTTAAAGTGAGACTCTGGATTAGGCTCTGATGAAAATTAGGCAAAGAGGAAACACTGGGAAAGTCACGTGCAATGTAATCTTTTTTTCAAGTGTCTTTTTTTTTTTTTATAGTGGCTGGTGTTTTTGTTGTTACTACTACTACTGTTACTGTAGTACCAGTAGTAGTAGTGCTGGTGGTAGTAGTAGTAGTAGTAGTAGTAGTAGTAGTAGTAGTAGTAGTAGTAAGAGTATGAAGTAACATCAGCAGTAACAATAGGAACAGGAGCAGAAATAGTCACAGCAGTAGTTGTATCATTCTAATCGCTCTTCCCTCACCTATATGAAGTTAAGACTCACACGAACTGTAACACACTGTAACGCAAGTGTATCCTTGGTATCAGGCTGACCTTCACGTATTCACCTAAGAGCAGCCAACAGCACCTCAAGGCTAATACCTGACGCTCAAACGGCTTCCTTTCCCACACAACCTTGTCCCCTGAAAGTTTCCACGCAGCAGACAGAGCCAAACTACGTGACAGACCTCAGGCAACTTGTGGCCCGCTTGTGGACAAGTTTGGAAGTGGTGGGAGCGGTGATGGAGGTGAAGGCAGTGGTTAATATCGCGAACCTTGTGGTTGTTGTGGTGGTTGTGGTGGTGATGGTGCGAATTTGGCAGGTGGAATGGCAACCTGTCATAAGTGTTGTACTCGTATGTTTCAGGTGTTATGATGGAGGTTGTGGTGCTGAGGAGGTGGAGGTTGTGAGGTTCTGGCGATATGAGTGAGGATGTGGAGAGGCGTGTTAAAGATGCATGGGTGTAGTCAGCATGTCTTCTGGCGGTCCGGCACACACACACACACACACACACACACACACACACACACACACACACACACACACACACACACCACACATTTTAGCAATTCCAAATTTTAAACTTTTCCTTCACACTTCATAGTTTCTTTTTTTTTTTTTTTTTACTTTCAGCAGCGATTACAGTCAGAAGAAAGTAAAAGAATAAAAAAAAAGAACGAAGAGAAAAGTTGACGGTGGGGAAGAAAACTTTCGTAATGGGTCACTTAAAAATGCGTAAATATTATATTTGAAGCCTTAGAGAGAAACGAAACAAGTGGAGATCGCTGCGAAAGAGAACATAATATAAAAGAGCGAGAATATGAGAGAAGAATATGACAAAAAACGATAATAAAACTAAATAAAAAGATGCGGGGAGAAATGGAAGAGAAAGAGGAAGAGAGACCTTGAAGAAGAAAAGTATGAAACGGTTGAAGAAATAAAACATGCTAATGAAGAAAATGGAAGTGAGAGAGGAAGACTATATATTGTGCCAAAGATTATTCACATTTTTATCCGAACACCTTCCACAAGAATAAAATAAAATAAAATAAAATAAATAAATAAATAAATAAATAAATAAATAAATAAATACAAGAAAGCATACCCTTATCATTATTATCAAGAGACAAAAAGAGACAAAGGGAAGGAAGGAAGAACACATGGGAAGGAAAAACGTGAAGAAAAAGGAAGAATGAATTACAAAGGAAAAGACAGGAGAGAAACATTTGCCACGAAGTAAAGGTAAAAACTCCCTTTTTCTGCTTTTTTTTTCTTTTCTGTCTCATGGAATCGTAAACAGGAATCAATCCACTATATCTTATACGCGTAGGTCACCTGGTACATCTCTCTCTCTCTCTCTCTCTCTCTCTCTCTCCTCTCTCTCTCTCTCTCTCTCTCTCTCTCTCTCTCTCTCTCTCTCTCTCATCATTTCCTCGTGTCTCGGTACAAGCACATTTAGTCAAGAAAATAAGTAACTACAAGACAATAATGTTTCTTACGTATCTATATTGAAATATATATTTCTTTTCGATTTTACATCCGGTTTCCCTAGTTTATCAGGCTAGGACGGTGCCTCTTAATGAAGGACTTTGGTTTTTGGCTTCTGGGAACCATTACCCTGAGTGGATCCCCTTCCTACACTCGGACTGTGACCAGGATTCGACCCTTCAGCTCCCAAAGTTCCCGCGGTGTCACTGTACCACGGCGGCCTCATTAAAGAGTACACAAAAAATCTACTCGTATACCCGGACATAAAACTGATATATAAATAGTGAGTCAGGAAAAAAAAAAGTTTATGTAACACATCTAGTAAAAAGTGTCCTCTACATTATGTAAAGTCAAGAAAAAACGATCTATTCGTAACTGCATTCGAAGAAGAGTGCTTTTTACTTGTCTACACAAGGGGGACGTTATGTAAAGTGACCAAACTCAAGAGTAAAAGTTATTTAAACGAAAATACGATGAAAGAAAAAAAAAATATTCATACTAGTATATGCAAGCAAAAATATGTAGTGCTTCTATGCTGCACGATCTTTTTACGTCACTTATCATCTAAGAAACACTTTGGATTCAAGTCTCATATTCTTCCTTCGTCTTTCGCATCTCATCTCTTCTTGGCGTTTACTGGGCGACGACAAAGATAATAGTATGTTTCTTTCACCATGCATGTTTTACTAACTTTTTTCTCCATCCAACGAAATACATGGATTTTTCTCCTTCCCCTATTTTTTTTTCTTTTTTTGTCATCACGAGCTACATTTTTCACAAGGTGGCAGCAAGGAAAAGGTACTTGAGAGGGATGTGGAATGGCATGGAGGTCATTTCAGCCCAGCAATCCATGGACAATAAAGGAACAACAAGAGCCAGGGAAGGGAGGAAGAGAAGGGAGGGAAGGGAAGGGCCACTCACTGTACCTACACGATCTATAGAACACGACAGGAGGTCACCATTTGTATTCACGCTATCAGACTCTATAACTTAGGAGGTGGTGGTGGTGATGGAGGTGATGGTGGTGGTGTAGACTGTGACAGCGGTTATGGTGGTAATAGTGATTGTAGAAGGTTGCTATGATACTAGTGGTGCTGGTAGTAGTAGGAAGTGATGATATTTATATGTGAAAAAAAAAAGGTATGTTGACCTGATTCATGACTACAAAAATCTTAAATGCTCTACCTATATACTAAACAGACGTCTACTTGTATACATCTACGTAACCCTCATATCACTCCAGTAATTCAACATAAACCACAAATCTCGCTTTGCCTCTATTCACAGCAAAGCATTTACTCTCAGATTACGTACCTCCTTCCTTGCTTATTTCCGCTAACACTTCCCACTTTGTATCCTTAAGAGGAATATTGAGTGGCTGGTATCCATGCAAACACACAAGAGGAGGAGGAGGAGGAGGAGGAGGAGGAGGAGGAGGAGGAGGAGGAGGAGGAGGAGGAGGAGGAGGAGGAGGAGGAGGAGGAGGAGGAGGAGGAGGAGGAGGAGGAGGAGAAGGAAAAGGAGGAGAAGAAGGAGAAGGAGAAGAAGAAAGAGAAGGAGGAGGACGAAAAGAGGTAAACTTGGACGAGAAATGCAAAAATTGATAAAGACAAGGACAAGAATATTGACGTTACAACTAAAACACACACACACACACACACACACACACACACACACACACACACACACACTCACTCACACACACACACACACACACACACACACACACACACACACACACAAGCGAGGCCAAGAATTCCCAGGAAGTGGAAGTTATGGATGAAACTCTGGAAGGTGGACTGTCAGCTGTCTGGCGTGTCCGTGTCCGTGTCGTTCGTGTTGTCCTTGATGGCGAGGGAGGGAAGGAAGGAAGCTGTGTGTCTCCCTCACTAAGAGAAGCGCCGCGTCAGGCAACACTTAGGGACACCGACACACACAGGTAGCAATTAAGGCTTTACAGGTACAATACTGACACGCGATTGAGAGACGGAGTTAAAATAAAGACTTGTAAGTATTTCCATGAGACAAATACGAAGACTGACTGACAAATACGTTTATAGGAGATAAGATAACTAATTTTGACTGAATTCACAGACATTCTACTCTTCATATTTTAGATGCTCTTAAATGGTGGAGATCATATTTACCTTTTTTTTTCCAATATTTATTTGTTAGCATTAAAAAAAAAAAAAACTAATATTTTTCGCTCACTTCCAAGTTCAAAATGACTACGGCAGCGATGAAACCTCCCCCCCATCTCTCTCTCTCTCTCTCTCTCTCTCTCTCTCTCTCTCTCTCTCTCTCTCTCTCTCTCTCTCTCAAAGCCATTCACGCTCCACGACAAACACACACACACACACACACACACACACACACACACACACACACACACACACACACACACACACAGGGAAGCACACACGTTGACATTTCACTAACAACAGCCTCTGCCTCTCCTCTGACACTCACTTTTACTGCCTGCGGAGAGCTGCTTTAGTACATTAGCTCCACTACGCTTACGTCGGCCGTTTCTCGCGCATAAAGTTACCGGGAGATCCCCAAGCACTCCCAGGAATTAAAATGATAATGATGTGTTTTCACCTCAGGGAGTTTGCGCTGTATTTGTGTAAGAGTATTCGAGTTTGTTCCTTGCTTTCCGTGTGCATATAAAGTGGCGCTCGTTCTCACATTTTTGCGTGCTGGAAAGGGTTGTTTTTGCTTACCCAGAATAATAAAGAGTCTCGGAACAAACGTCGCCAAAACGAAACTTTAACTTAAAATTCACACACATTCCTCTCTTACTGTACGAAGTAACTCGCTTTGTTGTCTGACTCGATTATTATTATTTTTCGTATGAATTTCAAAAGTAACGCACCCCAGTAGACTGAAAATCAAGGAATCATGACTGAATTTTTAGTGAGTGGCAATGAAAGGGGATTCTATTACTTTTGTAGCCTTTCACCTGCCTTCCATTCATGGCTGAAAAAAGTAAACAACAATGACAGCTGGTCTGAAAATAAACGTAAAACTGAAACTGCTGATGCTCACTTGGGACTAAAAATAACGCAACAATGTCAAATAGTCTAAACTAGCAACTCGTATGCAGCATTGATGGATAAAATACCTTGAATGAAAATAAATGTGACAGCACACATACCGTTTTGTGACTTTTGATACTCAGCTGAGTTTCACGAGCATCGAATTGTATACTACTTCGTGAACCTTGTCTGGGTGCCTTCTTGCCAGTGACGCAGCTGCTCTCCAGTCTAACTCTTATAGAAATTCTTCATGAAGTCTACGTTTTTGGAATTTCGTTATTTCTAGATAATAGTTCTTGAATATTCCGCGTAGAATGGTGGTAGTTTTATTTCCAAAGTCGATCTCCTTGAATTCCTACTACTTTGGTGATAGGCAGAAAGACGGTCAGACATAGCCTTTATAACGTAAACGACACGACCATTTTTTTTTTCAAGAATGTAGATTAAAAAAGAAAAGATATAGGAAAAAATAGTTTCGTTATTATCTCATCTTTCCGTAAGAAAACGATAAATCCACAAAACTTAAACGATACGTTTCTTCATCAACAGGACAAGTAGGAGGGAGGAGCAAAGGTGAACACCCGAGGACAAAGAGACACGGAGGCGACAAAACCCCAACCATCCATCCTGGTGTCACGTGGGATCTGGTCAGTCCGTGGGATTGTGGTCAACCCTGGTGGTGGTGTTTCCTATTCACTGAAGAGGCTCTGTCTTTTCATTTATACAACATGCATAAACATATCACAGGATGTCTATGTAGAGAGCCTGGTTAATTAAGACGTTTCGTAAGACCATCACTCGATAAGAATATAAACGAATAAATGGAGCAAGAGAAATGAGAGCCACGAATAGCGTCTTCTGTTTTATTATGTTTAGTTATGTACCGTCGATGGTGTCTACGTGTCTAGTGATGACCAAATGAAACGTGTCATTAGGTCATCACTGAGCAATATAAACACACACAAAATAAAAAAGAAAATGACAGCGACGAGTCACACTTTCTTTACTGCTGGAAGGCCGGACCGGTGGAAGCGCTGGAAGCTGCGGCCACACATCACCACACAAATACAACTGATGAATGAATCAGCCGGAACACTTACATGGTGAGGTTGGAGATGAAGGCATTGACAGGCAGCAGGAAGGTGAAAGCTGCCTCCCGGGAATCCAAAGTCGGGTTGCGGATCTTACAGGTGACGGTGGTGACGGCGTAACGCGAAATCACCACCGATTGAATGTGGTACGCCAGGATCTCAAGGTCATCCCACTGAGACCCCGAAGACGCCGCCGCTCCTCCCAGTGATGACGAGGAGGAAGAAGCCACGTCAGGCACCGGCGGCGACGGGTGGCACTGCATCACGTGGGTGCTCTGTGAGGGAGAAGATTGATTTAGTAATGTTGCAATAATAGGGTCACTTGGCGCTGTAAGTGATAATTGATTACAAACGTTGCTAAAGGATAAGATAAAGGTTTCATGGTAGGTATTAAGAGATAAGCAGAGAGAAAGAGAAAGAGATACAGACAGACATAGACAAATATAGCCAGACGGAGACGCACAAAACAAAATAACAAGACAAACAGGAAGATGATCAGACACGGAGAGACACACACAAAGACGGAGCCTCCAAGACAGACAGCCAGACAGACAAACATGAAAGAGAAAAGGACGAAAACAAAGGGTATAAGGTGAGGAAAAACCGTAAGAGGGAGCAAGACGAAATAAGTGAAAAACAGCAGGTAGAGCAAGAAAAAAGAGAAAATGGAAACGAGTAAACTAGGCACAAGAAAGCACAAGAGAGAAATGAAGGAAGAAAGAAAGAAAGAAAGAAAGAAAGAAAGAAAGAAAGAAAGAAAGCCAAGCCGGGAAACACAAACAAAGCGAAAGTAGGAACAAAACACAGTGAAGGAGAAGAGAAGCCACGTATGAAAAGCTTCTGTTATACACAAAGAAGAACGAGAGAGAGAGAGAGAGAGAGAGAGAGAGAGAGAGAGAGAGAGAGAGAGAGAGAGAGAGAGAGAGAGAGAGAGAGAGAGAGAGAGAGAGAGAGAGAGAGAGAGAGAGAGAGAGAGAGAGAGAGAGAGAGAGAGAGAGAGAGAGAGAGAGAGAGAGAGAGAGAGAGAGAGAGAGAGAGAGAGAGAGAGAGAGAGAGAGAGATCACTTCACTCTAGCAATACCAAACCCCATACCAGCACTAGCATGTCACTGGCCTAAAGATTTAATGAAGGGAAGAGACAGATGAATGGACGCGGCGGGAGAGGGAGAGGGACGGAGGGACGGAGGGGCGGAGATCCAGGAAAGGAGAGGTGAGGTGAAAGGTGAGGTGAGAGAGAGGCAGGATGCAGGAGGGCTGGAAATAAAGAAATACAAAAGGAAATAAAAAAAAAGTAGGTGGAAAAGAGGATAAAACTGCATTAAGTGGGAGAGACAAATGCGCGTAAAGTACAGTTTGATGTTAATAGGAAAGCGAATGAAATGATGAAAAGAAACGAATCACTGGCAAGAGAGAGAGAGAGAGAGAGAGAGAGAGAGAGAGAGAGAGAGAGAGAGAGAGAGAGAGAGAGAGAGAGAGAGAGAGAGAGAGAGAAAGGGATGATGAAGGAAGGTAGTGGTGTGAAAGAAGAGAAATAAGTGTCAATTAGGGTAAAAGGAGGAGAGAAGAAAAAGAGATAGTGGCGAAGAGAGTACAAAACGAGCCGCGAGGGAATGATGAAGGAAGGTACTTGTAGAGAGGAAGAATGGATATAAAAGATCCCCCTGGAAAAGGAAGACGCTAGATGAAGCAAGGCACTGACGAAGAACAAAGATCATAGCGAAGAGAAGCGAGAAATACAGAAGAGACCGTAGGAATGAAAATAAAACGTCCATTCAAGAAAGAAAAGAAAAAAAGAAGAGAAAGAGAAGAAACGATACGCTGGCAAGGAGGAAAGAGAGTAGGGAGTTAGAGACGAGGAAATGATGGAGTATCAGGGTACTGGCAGGAGCAGAAGAATGGGAATGAAAAGTCCATTCGGAAAGAGAAGGAAGAGGTCACGGGTGCATGAGAACGAAGCGAGTGGGAGTGAAATGGGAGTCTTTTATGTGTGGAGCGAGAGGAGCCGGAGAACAGGATGGAACGGTGTACAGAGGAGGAAGATGAGGAAGAGAAGGAGGGAGAAGAGGAGAGAAAACTGAAAGTGGAATATATATAGAGCATGATGAAAATGTAAATGGAGGATAAGGAAAAAGGAAGAAAAGGAGGAAGAACAGAAGATGACGTTGAGAAATACTCTACGAAATTAAAATACAAACGATACCATGGAAAACAAAGGAACCGACGACGATGAAGGTCCGTACTGTATTAAAAAGCGAGACGAAGCAGTAGAAGAAAAGACCGGAGAGCAAAGGCGTAGAGAGAGAGAGAGAGAGAGAGAGAGAGAGAGAGAGAGAGAGAGAGAGAGAGAGAGAGAGAGAGAGAGAGAGAGAGAGAGAGAGAGAGAGAGAGAGAGAGAGAGAGAGAGAGAGAGAGAGAGAGAGGAGCAGATAAGGCGGACGCACAGGTGGAGAGGCTTGGCTTAGGTCTCATTACCGAGGACGAGGCGGGAGCAAACAAACAGTAAACAGAGGCTGAGGCAGTGATCGGTGCGGCAAACACTGGCGGGTCAACAGTGTGAATGCTGCGCCGGCCTGGTCTTGCTTGGAGGAAGGTGTGTGTGTGTGTGTGTGTGTGTGTGTGTGTGTGTGTGTGTGTGTGTGTGTGTGTGTGTGTGTGTGTGTGTGTGTGTGTGTGTGTGTGTGTGTGTGTGTGTGTGTGTGTGTGTGTGTGTATGTGTGTAGAGGTTTTTAGGTGTTCAGGAAGACAACAAGTTCGATAAAGGACGTGAAGGAGGAGGATAAGAATTGAAGATAATGTTGCAGTGACAAAAGAGGGATAGAAGAAAACATGTGCACGACGTGGGTGTGAAAATAAAAGAGCATGTGTGCATGGGCTAAGAGAGATAGAATGGAAGGGATGGAAAATGAAAGGATAAAGTTGAAGGAGGTAGGTCTTTTAAAGTGTTGTGGTGGTGAGGCAGGATGTCACATTACCAAATATTCCTCATCCTTTTTACCCACAATCTGCAAAGAACAATTAGCCCTAAGTGTGTTTTAACCAATGGCACGACTTGTAAAGAAGCTTCGTCATTTAGTGGCCTCTTTAATACAGTGAGCCTTACTACGAGCAGTGATGGTTAAATATCGAGAAATCTTCACTCACTTACACTGAGTTTAGTGCTTTCCTTACTCTGATCTGCTTATAATCTCTATACAAAAACTGGCAATTGGTAGAATCTTAGTAAATCAGAAGACTTACTAGTGAGAGAGAGGCACGCTGAACACAGAAATAAGTATTGCATATTATTCGACTTTTGATCATTACTGTATGTTTATTACTCACCAAAACCCACACCCTCGATTCTGACAACTATGGATTCTTAACAGATCAGAGGACTTAATACTGAGGGAGAGACGCTAACACAGAAATAAATGCTGCACATCACTCGCCTTTTAACTACAAGTATACCACCACCAACACTCACCAAGCCATCCACACCCTCGACAACCAGGATTCATTTCACTGCCCTCACTGTAAAGACTAACAGGAGCATTAGGCAGTGAGTGAAAAAATTGCAAACAGACGGAGGACCAGAAAGACAGAGACAAAGAGAAGACAGGACAGACAGGCATAGGATTAGGGGTACTCCAGAGAAACACGCCAAGCTGGAAGTTCACTGAGTAGCGGGTGATGAAGTTACTGCGACTGGAAATTAGGACAACTTGTACATTCCGATGAAGTAGACTGCGGGACGAACCCACAGAGGACCCACGTGACGGAGGAGGACGAAGAGGAGGAGGAGGAGGAGGAGGAGGAGGAGGAGGAGGAGGAGGAGGAGGAGGAGGAGGAGAAAGGTCCATCTATTCATTAACCAACTGCACCTCTCTCTCTCTCTCTCTCTCTCTCTCTCTCTCTCTCTCTCTCTCTCTCTCTCTTACACACACACACACACACACACACACACACACACACACACACACACACACACAAACACATACACTAGCTATTACTGCAGTTTTACATGCAAATATCCGCTCGGTGTCATAATTATTCAATGATATTTAATGATGTGTGTGACAGGCTGAAAAGAGGCCGTAGCCCCCCCCCCGCCCTTTCCATGCCGGCGCACATACATCAAACCCGCCCCGTCCGCCCCACTGAATGTGTCTTGTTAAACTTCATCAAAGCGACAAAGTGGCAACACACTGCAAAATGTGTGTACAATAATATAGTTGTCAGCGGATTTTACTAAAATTTTATGAGTCAATTTTTTTTTTCTTCTTTATAGAGCATTGGAAGTGAATGGTTGATGACTGCATACTTATTTCACCCTCAAACGAAACAGTTTACTTTCATGTTAAGTCATAAAGAAAATGTTAGATCAACCACAATATACATTTGTTGTTGTGTTAATATTTCACGCCATGGATCATTATTTGGCACTATAATATTACCAATTTGTATCCAGTGCAATAAAGTCTCATTATGTTAAAAGAAAAAAAAAACCATTATATTACATCAACATTATCTTCATTTTTATCATCATGGATACTGCTTTGGACTTCATACTTTGCACTACATTGATTTACACTCGAGATCCCCTTCCTTTTAATATTAGTATGGGTCCACATTAGAACACAACAATGTCCAATACACACATCCAGTTCTGAGCGTATCGTCTCATCTGTCCACGAAAGAGAGTCAATCAATATCTACAGAGCAAATCGATGATGATGGCGCAAGTTCATCTGCCACTAATGACAAAACTTTCCTCACTCAGGAGCGTCGGCCAGAACAATAATGATCGATGGCTCGTCGGACGCAAAGTATGAGATTCCCTTCCATTGTGGGGGTACTGATGGGTTCCTGACTCTCGGAAACTGGATTCCCCCTCCTTTTTTATTTATTTATTTATATATTATTTTTTTTCTGGGCCTCGATATAACTCTAACACAGCTCAATGTAATTTACCTTCCTGCCTAGGACTGATGTTTGGTGGGAGTTCGATACGGCTTGAGATGAAAGTATTCTTGTCCCTCTTTCAAAAGATAGTGTGCGATGACAGACGGATGGATTCATTTGAAAGGACAAGAAAAAAAGTAAATGCTGAGAATGAAGAAAAAACCCGTCTTAACCTAATCTTCTTCCTTCTTTTCTTCTTTCTCTTCCACCTCCTCATAAAACTTCTCCGCTTAATCTTATTGCCATCACTTTTTTTTTCACATTTTCATCTACTACATCCCCATTTCTTCCTCCTTCTCATCTTCCTCCTCCTTCTCCTCCTCCTCCTCCTTTTTTTCATTTTTTATTGCGCAAAGCCAAATTCCAGCAACAGTAAACAGTGGAAATAAAAAAAATATTGAAAGGAAAGCGAAATGGAATGGCAATGATAACTGCTAAAATAAACACTATGAATAATATAACCAAATAAACAAGTGAATATCTGCATTGACATTAGCAACGCGAACACGTTAAATAATCAAATTAGCAGTATTTCATAGTTTGTAAATTTATTGAATCAACAACAATAGCAGCAGCAACAGCAACAGCATCAGGAGTAGTAACAGCAGTGGAACCAGCAATAACTACTACTACTACTACTACTACTACTACTACTACTACCACCACCACGACACAAGGCCACAGGAAAAGCTGAGAAAAATTGTGCATCACGTAAAAAGTAAGCTGAGAAGTCTGATGTTTTTCTGGACTCAGTATTTGGAAGGAAAATCAAAAGAAGCTAAGATGTCAAAAGGGGACATTAATGATGTTGCTTGCGTTCCTTTGTCTTCGTATGTTATCTTCATATATCTACTGTTTTTATTTTGCAATCCTTTAAAACACACTCACTCCCATTCACGTACTGACACAAACTTACTCGTGACAAAAATTCCACACACATTCCCACGCACTGCGACGTACATTCCTCGCCCTGGCCACCACACCACTCACGACACCCATACGTTATTCACTGATAATTGTATACATTTTTTTTTCAACGGACGGTGAAATGCGAATTGATTAATTGCAGGTGAATAATTGGTGAAGACTCTGATGAATGGTTTGGGATCATTCATCACGGTGTGTTTGAGAGGCTGTGGGAGGCTGGGATGCAGTGACATGGAGTGATGAGTCTCTGTTCTCGGTGTGATGCAATGAATGTTATGTGATGCAATGAATGTTATGTATGACCCTGATGTGCAAAGAATGTCTGACGTGCCTAGAGTTTCTGGTGACGATAGGACGTGATATTATAGTCACTGATTTATACAGCATAACTCATCAGTACCCTCTAGAGGTAAACTGTGGAATTCCCTGTTTATTTCTGCTTCTCCGGTTTTTTATGAAGTGAACTATTTCAGAAGGGGAGTGACGTTTTGGACTCGTGTATTTATAATTTTAAGAGAAGTGAAATGAGTGTTTTTTTTTCCCTCTCCTATTTTCATAACCTTAATCAGTCTTGTTGACAAATTAAAAGAAGATATAATCGTGCATTTAAAAAAAATAATAGAATACGAAACAAATTAATTTCGCAAATTAATATAGTTTTTTCATAGGCTTATATTTATGTACATGAATTGAAAACTAGGGAAAAGGTAAGAAAAGCCTGAACCAACTAAAACGAAATGAGAAAATGAAATTACGAACTGAACTCACTAGAAAAAAAAATTAAACCAATTACACAGGATAGACAAAGTAAAAAAAATCAATCTAATCAACAAGCTAAAAAAGAAAAAATAAATACTGCTAAATGAAATATTAAATGGAGCAAAATAAAATAAAATGAGGAGGGTAAATCCACCCCGTTTTGTATACACACACACACACACACACACACACACACACACACACACACACACACACACACACACACACACCAAACCCTCTGCCCAGTGTAATGTAGTGTGTTGGAAAAACGTTGGAAATATACAGGAAAGACACCTTCACGAGAATACAATATGAAGCTTCGTCGGAGAAAAATAAAAGTGAGCAAACTGAAAGAAACTGAAATACAAGTGAACACAGGTACAGATAAACTGGAATATTTAATCGATACACATACATGAATATACACACATAAAGACAAACTGAGGAATAGGCAAATATTCAGATAAATTCCAAGTGAATAGTTAGACGAAAAGACAGATATGTAGAGAAAGATAAACATACAGACTAGAAAATAATAAATAACAGAAAAGAAACGCTGAATAAAAAAAAATAAGAAAAAAAGACAATCATTTACAAATCAGATACACACACACACACATAAAAAATATTCAAATACGAGTAAATTTAAAAGATTTCAACAGATGCAAATTAAATACACCTAGGTATAGACACAGGATACACATTCAGATAGACAGATACGTAAATAGAGAAACCAAATACATTCATACAATAGAAAAAAAGAAAAAGCAAACTCACCGCACCGCCAGAATTCACAGTGAGTTAAACACGACTATCTATTTATACATTTATTTTTTATTCAGTCCTTATACTCCCTGGCAAGACCCAGACTCCTTTTAGTGGTAAAAAAAAAAAAAAAAAAAAAAAAAATCAGTGTTTGCTTGCTTGCCCTCCAACCACCATGAAACATTAAGACACACAGGGAGATTAAAAAAATGCTAAACAGAAAACCTTCTCTTCATTAAATACATCAAAACCCTCCCATTATGGATGCCGGAAGCAGGAACCAGGTGGAAGGAAAAACAATTATACGTATACATTAACATGCCTGACATTCATTATTCATATGTGCGTGCTTCTTTTTTTTTTTTTTAACTTTTAACTTTAGGGATGATGGTGGTGGTGGTGGTGGTGGTGGTTGTGATGGTAGTTGTGAGTGAGAGAGAGAGAGAGAGAGAGAGAGAGAGAGAGAGAGAGAGAGAGAGAGAGAGAGAGAGAGAGAGAGAGAGAGAGAGAGAGAGAGAGAGAGAGAGAGAGAGAGAGAGAGAGAGAGAGAGAGAGAGAGAGAGAGAGAGAGAGAGAGAGAGAGAGAGAGAAATGCTTAAAAAACACAAAATGCCAGCTTCAAACCGCTTTTCCATTGCAACGTAGCTAGGACACACACACACACACACACACACACACACACACACACACACACACACACACACACACACACACACACACACACACACACCTGAACCGCATACCCTCACACTGCACCCCACGTTCCTCAGCCTCCCTAACACCACCGCGCCACGCACACTTCCTCCCACAGCCTCCCGTGTAGCAGTATTTCCTCAAACACCCACATTTCTCTCCGGAGCACACATTCCTCCTTCGCATTCCTTCATATATCATCTCTCGCTCACATACGTTCTCCTGTATATTCCTCACACATACTTACCCAATCTTTGCACTTCATGAGACCAACGTTTCATCACCATTTAAGAACAAGTGCACTCCAGTTCCTTCTTAAGCATGACCTATCTCATGCAATGCTCTTCCTTCTTCTTTAATACTAATTCTGTCACTGGCCAGAGCAACAAAAAGGAAGAAAGAAAATAATCCCACTGAGGTGCCAGTTACGTAAAGAGAAGGCCAGAGGGATTACCTAAAATTAGATGATAAGTGCCTTGAATCCTCTCTCTGTGCATTTCTCCACGTGAAATCCAGACTTCTTCACTCACCTTTATAAGTATTCCACAAAAAAAAACATCCTCCTTGCAGTGGATAAGTACGAGTATTTCAGCTCTCTCTTTTCCCCACACTCTCCCCTCCGTTCCTCCTCATAACCAGAACCTCCGCTCCTCGCATATATTCTCCACAATATTCACGGCGACCCTAAATTACCCCTCCTGCTTAGAATATTAATTATGGAAAACAGGAAGGCTGGTTGTGTACGTTCCATTCTCTCTCTCTCTCTCTCTCTCTCTCTCTCTCTCTCTCTCTCTCTCTCTCTCTCTCTCTCTCTCTCTCTCTCTCTCTCTCTCTCTCTCATACCCTTTCTGCCAAACGTGCCCACTACTGCTTTCACATTCATTTCTCCTTATCGTAATGCACTCAATTCTAGGAAGTCCATTAATCTCGCATCTCTCCGCCATCATATATTTTCTATCCTTCCTGTCTTATCTTTGTAATACTTTCCTTTCTCCGCCTTTTTTTTCTCCCCTTTTGTCTTCCTTCCACAAGAAAGAAGAGTAAGTTTAACCACAAAGTATAGTGCAAAATTGAAGTAACAGTCAGAAATTCACCTACTACATGCAAAAAAGCAAAGAGAAAAAATACTATATATAGCCAAGAACTGACGAGAACTGTAGAGTACAAAAACTGAAGCAACAATAAGAAATTTACCAACTATAAGCAAAATATAGACACTAAAGACACTAAAGAATTAAGAACTAACGGGAACTGATACAGAGGCGAATCCCACGACCATTACTGGAGTGGACTGAACGCGGCAGTTAGCCAAGCAGTGAAATAAGAGGGATTACAGCAGAAGCGGTGGTGTGTATTCCTGATAACAGCTCCCTGGTCTGCCTTACAATGCTGCTGTTCTGCGAGGAGAGCTCAAGACCCAAGCCTCCATGAAATCAACTGCGTGCTGTTTAGGAGTGTTACAAAATTGTCCAATGCCCAGTGTCCATCCAGCGTTCTATGTCCAAGTAAGTGTTCTGGTGTTCGTGTGAAGGAGAAAGCGAGACCGAAACGCCACCATCGTCTTCTTCACAGTTTCGTGTCCCCAGGTGGTTAGGACGATAAGAAACTGGTAAACAGAAAGAGAGAGAGAGAGAGAGAGAGAGAGAGAGAGAGAGAGAGAGAGAGAGAGAGAGAGAGAGAGAGAGAGAGAGAGAGAGAGAGAGAGAGAGAGAGAGAGAGAGAGAGAGAGATACGGAAGAGTGTAAGAAAACAACATTCACCAATGGAAAACTGTTTATTCTAGCGAACTGATTATTTGCTGAAGTGTGTGTGTGTGTGTGTCAGTGAACCTTTTCCATGTCTCCCGTATGTGTGTCTGGACTACGAGTTTCTTCCGTGAACGTGTTTTTATGTCCATGTGCGTTTATGCCCCTTGTGCGTCTGGCTCGGCGGGAGGCAAGAGTGCGGCGGGGATTCGTGTGTTCATGGATGTAGGCGTGCGGGAATGAGCACGTGAGGGTGTGTGTGTGGCCTTATGTACGTAATGAGGTGCTCTGCGGGCCCCATAGCGCGTATACAGAGGCTTTCTCTCTCTTTCTCACACACACATGCACAAACACAAACACACACACACACACACACACACACACACACACACACACACACACACACACACACACACACACACAGTCGTATATGCATGTAATATCTTTCGTAGAATAATTTGGTGTTTATTCATAATGAACGATTACTATCAATTTTACTACTATTACTGGTGCTATTGCTAACTACTACTACTACTGTAGTACTACTACTTTTACTACTACTACTGCTACTACTACTACTACTTCTACTACTACTACTACTACTACTACTACTACTACTACTACTACTACCACTACTACTACTACTACTACTACCACCACCACTACTACTACTACTACCACCACTACTACTACTACTACTACCACCACTACTACTACTACTACTACTACTACTACCACCACCACAACCACCACCAACACTACCACCAACGTGAATGCCAGTAACCACTATATCTGTTCTCTCAGCTACAGAACCACTGCCGTGCATATCAATGACAAATCCGATGTAAACAACCATTCCAACCATCTCTCGTGACCTCCACATATCGTTATGTTCACCGTTATTTTCAGCGGGAAAAATGCACCACAAATCTAATCACTTTGTTTGTACATCTTAAAAAACGTAAGAAGAAGAAAAAAAAAAAAAAAAAAACATACACAATACTCTAAAACCTCTACGACAGTGTGATCCACATTGCATTTATAGTTTCTTTCGTCGGCAAAAAAAAAAAATAAATAAATAAATAAATAAATAAATAAATAAAAATAAATAAATAAATAAATGAAAACACTACATAAAAGTTGGTTTTACATACGTTTAGAAAATTATTCAAGTCGATATTCGTGTACTTTTAATAATTTCACAAACCTCTACGGCCCCAATTACACACATTTCATTATATTCACGGTTCCTTTTCAGCGGCACATAAAACACTACGAAACCAATAACATTTTTTTTTATACACCTTGAAATTATGAAAGTCGATATTCCTTCACACACGAACACTCTCAATAACCTTCAAAAAAAAAGTCTACTGCCCAAGTCACCCACATTTAATTACGTATCTTTACAGTTCCTTTCAGCGGCACACAAAGCATTTAGCGCGCAACGCACCTCTCTTTTCCCACCGCCATCGATCCTCGGGGCTGACAAAAAGCTGCTCACGCTCACTGAATCGCAGTATATCCCGGATCGCGGGCTCGGTAATTTCTCACGAGCGATACCGTTTAGTCTTGCAAAGCTGAGTAGACGCGATGGTCACGCCACTGTGATTCCCTATGATGGGGCGGTGGAGAAAGGGGAGACGGAGTAGGGGATTATGAGGCTAAGGGGGGAGGAGGAAGGGGGTAAGAGAGGAAAGGGAGTGATGGAGGAGGGGGTGACAGAGGGAATGGTTGAGGAAAGAGAGAGAAGAGACATAGTTGATAGCTGTGTGATGGCAGGACGAAGTCTCTTTTCGTATTACTAGAAGAAATTGTGTACAAATTTATCTGTGCACATGAACTCTCTCTCTCTCTCTCTCTCTCTCTCTCTCTCTCTCTCTCTCTCTCTCTCTCTCTCTCTCTCTCTCTCTCTCTCTCTCTCCATTTTTGCAGCGCGATACGTTTCTCCCCTCCATTTTGAATTCCAACATGCAAAACTCTCATTTTTTCCTCTCATTTTTAAAGCATTATTAAATTTACGTTTTTCATTTTTTTTTCGAGCCACTGAAATATTTGTTTTCTGTCTATAACATCATCCGGCCTTCTCTCTCTCTCTCTCTCTCTCTCTCTCTCTCTCTCTCTCTCTCTCTCTCTCTCTCTCTCTCTCTCTCTCTCTCTCTCCGACAAACCTCCTCGCTTCAATACTTTTCTCTGACATGGGTTTTCGTTTCTTCCAACCTGCAAACCCAACCTCCTCTTCCTCCACCATCACTCCCAGTCTCCCTCACCCACGCCCCTCTCCACCTTCCTCTCCACCTTTCCTTCTCCTGCAACAACTCCTCTCACTGCAGAAGGCAATGTATATTCCGCCCACTCTCCTTCCCTTCCCTTCCCTTCCCCAACACTGCCGCAGCCCCCCTCGACTCCCGCTCGCGCAACCTGTATATCCAAGCCATTAAGATTTGCATACAATCGCGCGACTCACAACCCAGGACAAGATAAAAGTTGAAGCAGCAGGAGCGATACGGAGTGGAGGTGCTAGCAAAGGTGGAAGTCAAAGAGTGGCCCTGTAGGAATAGTTGAGGTGTATGAGTGGTCTACGTTTATCATTATTGATCTTTGTCATCTGGTAGGCGGTGCATGGAGGTTTTTTAGGTTCCTTGCACCGTGTCTTGGGCCTGACTTTATAGTCTTCGTAAGTGTCAAACTAACTTAGAGTTTATAGGTGTCTCAATTTACTATGTACTGGTGCTAGTTGATGAGTATGACTGTGTGAAGGTGTGCGTTGTGGGAAGTAGGGCAGCGTAGTATGGCACTGTCAGATCGTTAGTAAAAATATAATCGAATTTACAGGCATTAACTAAGCTGCTCTTGAATCCAATGTAACTAGCGGATAAGTTACGAGGGAAGAAAAGAAGACAAACAAAAGAGTAATAATAGTTATATAAAATGCATGAGAAAATGAGAGAGAGAGAGAGAGAGAGAGAGAGAGAGAGAGAGAGAGAGAGAGAGAGAGAGAGAGAGAGAGAGAGAGAGAGAGAGAGAGAGAGAGAGAGAGAGAGAGAGAGAGAGAGAGAGAGAGCGCTAGTTCAGTATTGGAAAGTAATAGTTACCCTAAACTTGTACATTTTTCATAAGGAAAAAAGTTGGCTTTTTTGTTTCGTTTTTATGAGCTGGACGTGAGTATGTGGCATCGATTTCCGGAGCTTTGTGTTAAACTCCGAAGCATACAGAGTGTGTATATGTATATGCGTGAAGGAGGAGAAGAAGAAGAAGAAGAAGAAGAAGAAGAAGAAGAAGAAGAAGAAGAAGAAGAAGAAGAAGAAGAAGAAGGAGAAGGAGAAGGAGAAGGAGAAGGAGAAGAAGAAGAAGAAGAAGAAGGAGAAGGAGAAGAAGGAGAAGGAGAAGAACGGGGAGAGAGAGAGAGAGAGAGAGAGAGAGAGAGAGAGAGAGAGAGAGAGAGAGAGAGAGAGAGAGAGAGAGAGAGAGAGAGAGAGAGAGAGAGAGAGACTACATAGAACACACACACACACACACACACACACACACACACACACACACACACACACACACACACACACACACACACACACAACAAACACAGAGGTAAACAGAGAATGCGAGAAAGAAACGAGACAGGTAAACAAATACAATGACAAACAGCAAAAGAAGACCATGGAGGCTGCGAAAAGTTAGCACGACCCACAGAACAATTCAAAGCCCCAGTCAAACCTCCCTTACATCCTGACTCCTTAACGTGGTGGCGGCGGGGAGGAAGTAACAACATGAGGACCTTCCCCTGCACCTCCAGTAAGCAAGGATCTACACGACACGTATCATGGGCCGCGATCATCATCATGTTATTATGGTGTGAGCCTAATGGACACGCGATACTTAAATATTTACCAGAGGTTTTTATTAACTCATCACAGCTTAAGGGACGGGAAAATAGGAGGAAATTATAGCATTAGTTATAAAGAGGTTGGGTAGTTTTCCAACAGCGAATGCAGTATAGAACAGATAAGATGAATGAAATACGGAATAAGCTTTTAAATATTTATCGGATATTTCCATTTCCTCTTCACGACTTAAGAGAGATGAAAATAGAAGGAAATTATAGCGTTAACCAAAAAGATATGATAATTTTTCTGAAGCAAATCCAGTATGAAAAAAAATAAATTAAAGAAATTAAAGAAATAAGATACTGAATAAACTCTTGTGTTAATGGATGTACATCATAAGGAAATAATGACAATAATGAAAGCAATAAATGAAGATGTGATAAAAATGGAAATAAATAATAATAACGTCTTGTATTCTTTTTCTTTTTTTTCATTTTCCCAAAACACTCAGCGCAGTTTCGTCATTGTTTTTCCATCTCCGTTCTTTCTCTCTTTTTCCTTCCATTCTTCTTCTAACTCTTTTCTTGCTTCATTTCTTCGTCTTCCTCCTCCTGTTCATCTTTTTTTTTTTTTTTTGGCAACACCACCACCACCACCACCACCACCACCACCACCACCACCACCATCACTATCACCTCTTTCTCTTTCTCCTCCAGTTCTCTTCTCCTATTCTTGCACCATCTACTTTTGGTTCTCCACTTTCCATTCTTGATCTTTTGTTTTTTCTTTCATCTTGGTATTGGTTCTCTTGTTCTACCATTTTTTTCCTCCTCCAACTCCTTTTCTTCCTCATCCTTCATCTTCTTCATTTCTCCTCCGTTTCTATTCCATCATCTCCTTTTCCTCCTCTGCCTCGTGCTCCACTTTCCTCTTATCCTTTTTAACCTCTTCCATCCTCTTCTCTTTTTCCCTCATCATTCTCCCTCTCATTATTTTTTCTTTCTGCATCTCCCTCTTCATACACCTCTTCCTCTTCTTCCTTTTTCCCTCTTCCATCTCTTCCCTTTACACATTTTTCCCTCCTCCTCCTGTTCCTCGTCCTCTTCATTTTATTCCCTCCCCCTCCTCCTCCTACACATCACGCTCCATCTCTCTCTCTCTCTCTCTCCTGCCACCCACTCACTCATCACTCTCAATCTCCCTCTGTTCCCGTTGGTGGCGCCCATCTTGGTGAGCTCAGCTGCTCTTTACCCACTCAAGATATTAAACACAACATTACTCTAGTACTCTCCATCCCAGCCCTTCAGACCTCTGCCTAGTCCCCCTGCCCTTCCCGACTCCCTTCCCAGGCTTGTACCTCTCCTCCCCTCCTTGGGCAGTTAAGGGATTACCGCCATTACCGTCCCAACGTAGTTTTTACAAAGAGGATCGAAGGCCCATAAATATTTGGCAGGACACGCGATGGAAATCTGCCCTAAATAAGTAGAGTGAGTGTATGCCTGCGTTTTGGCAGTGCTTGCTGATCTTTTGGGTCTCTCTCTCTCTCTCTCTCTCTCTCTCTCTCTCTCTCTCTCTCTCTCTCTCTCTCTCTCTCTCTCTCTCTCTCTATTTCTCATCTACTACCTGCCGGCATCTCTTCGCACACGTTCACAGCTTTTTTCGTTCTCTTGTTGCTTTTCTATTGCCTCTTCCTTTGCACTCCCTCCCTTTCCTCGCTTACTTTTCAGGTTCTTTTCTCTATCACCTCTTTCTGTTT
>NC_087151.1:39830192-39835192 GCF_035594125.1 Scylla paramamosain | reverse complement strand
TAACCTGCCTACCAGAACATAGGTGTGCAATTGTGATTATCTTTTATGTTCACCTGTCAATCTCCGGAACTAAAGTGGCATCCAGTTTGGGAATTTTTTTTTCCTGTGTGTGTGTGTGTGTGTGTGTGTGTGTGTGTGTGTGCGCAAGAGTTTTAGCTTTTTCGTTTATATTTTATTCTCATACTTTTGTGCCCTTACTCGATCTTTTGCACGTGTGAAAATGCATGCTGTAACACCCTCCTCTCTCTCTCTCTCTCTCTCTCTCTCTCTCTCTCTCTCTCTCTCTCTCTCTCTCTCTCTCTCTCTCTCTCTCTCTCTCTCTCTCTCTCTCTCTCTTCCTGGACCCTCACCTCGCACACTAAAATTCCCATTGAAAGAAACATTATATTCCGAGCGTCCTACCTTTAATATTATATCCCGTCTTCTTCTTCTTCAGTCTTCCTTAATGAATTACTTATCCCTCTTCATCTCCTCCTCTCATACATTATTCACGTTCCTTCTGTTCTTCGCTTGATTCCTTCTGTCTTCTTCTATTCTTTTTCCTCTTGTTTGCTTTCATTCTTCCTCTTTCTTTCATCATATCTTTTCTGTTTTCCGATCCCCCACTCTCTCTCTCTCTCTCTCTCTCTCTCTCTCTCTCTCTCTCTCTCTCTCTCTCTCTCTCTCTCTCTCTCTCTCTCTCTCTCTCTCTCTCTCTCTCTCTCTCTCTCTCTCTCTCATCTCAGTTATGCAGATTCCCTCATTTCGTCTTGGGGAGAGAGAGAGAGAGAGAGAGAGAGAGAGAGAGAGAGAGAGAGAGAGAGAGAGAGAGAGAGAGAGAGAGAGAGAGAGAGAGAGAGAGAGAGATTGTACCATGATATTCAAATTACACGCTTTTGATGAGTCGAGAGGAGAGAGGAAAGCTCAAAGAAGAAAAATGAGTGAAAAAGATAGTGAATAATAAAGGAGAGGGAGAAAGAGAGGATAAAAAGTGAAGGAAAGGAGACTAATGAAGGAGGGAGAGTGAAGAGTGAGAGTGAGAACAATAGATATGAAAAGTACAGAGGATGACGAGAGGTGAAGTAGCCCATGAGAGAGAGAGAGAGAGAGAGAGAGAGAGAGAGAGAGAGAGAGAGAGAGAGAGAGAGAGAGAGAGAGAGAGAGAGAGAGAGAGAGAGAGAGAGAGAGAGAGAGAGAGAGAGAGAGAGAGAGAGAGAGAGAGAGAAACTGACCCGGCCTGTCTCTTACCTTGCACGTGGAGGTAGCTTGGGTCGCGTACCGGAACCTGATCTACAACCCACGTGGCATAAAACCCAGCCCTTCGAGAGACGCCGAGATCTATGCTCCTAAACCTCTTGTCCTATTTCACCCAGGAAGAGAGATTTCAGGTCAGCACTAGGAGACACGTGGCCTTAGATCTAAATCAATATTCAGAGAGCCTTGGTTCAAGATTCGGAAACAAAGAAATTTTTTTCCAAATGATATTGTGATGGTACACTATGACATTCCGCCTCCCAGTCACTTCGTCACCACCACCACCACCACCTCCACTGCAGGTCATGGAAGGATACAAACGTCTGTCTTCCTTCACTCATCTTCGCTCGCTGTTCATGCTTTCCTGCTTTCTGTAGTGAGTTTCGCAATGTTGTTCATGCCTCTTGTTCTCTGTCTGCCTTGTTTCCGCTTTCCGCTTGTTTCCTCCTTTCAGCTGCCATTCTGTCCACCTAGCTGTCCCCCTGCAGTCAGTTCCATGCATTACGTGGCGAGTTCGCATTCATTTCGTTCACTCCTGATCATATGTACGACTCTGTGCTTCTCTCACGCGATTTGTGATGATAAGTCACGACTAAGACCGTGAGACATGGATTAGGATACTGAAAATACTTGAGTCATTGAAAGCTACATTAAATACCTGAACAAAATCGAGCAAGTCGACCAATATCAAATTAACTAAAAAAAATTGTGTACGCAGATTTATAAAGAAAAGGGTAACCGTTGTAAATTAATAAGCGCTCGTATCACAGACAGATGAGTGCTTTGAAATAAGAAATTGTTCATGAATTGCAGTACGTATAGGGCTAAATTATATAAAGAAATGCAATCGTCACTAATGCAATAAAAAGAACAGATAGAAAAAGCGCATACACACAAAAGTAAAAGATGTCAAAAAATAAACAAAACCAATCTACGTTTCCCTCATCCAGGCCGAGTGGAGGGGGAGTGAACGCCCCGGCCACCACCACCACCACCACCACTCACCGCCGCCACGTTAACAAGACAAACAGCAACTCGCCAATCAGCACAGCATTCGCCCAATCACCCAATCAACTAACTGCACGGCTAACTATCAAATTATCCAGCCCTTCCAGTGGTTCTTCCATCCCTTTCCTTTTTCTGCGTTCCTTCCTTCCTTCCTTCCTTCCCCCTCCCCACCTCTCTCTCTCTCTCTCTCTCTCTCTCTCTCTCTGTCTGTGTCTTCTGTCATTCCTTTCCTTCTGCAGCTTCAAGTTTAAGAGAAAGGATTAACTTTCTATCTTCATTGGTTAATCCTGCCAAACTTTCTATCAGGAGGAAAATCGAACCTTCATCTATTGTTTTATTCATCTCTCTCTCTCTCTCTCTCTCTCTCTCTCTCTCTCTCTCTCTCTCTCTCTCTCTCTCTCTCAATCCCACCTCACACTTGTGCCTTTTTTTCATTCGCTCCTCAACGTTTGATCTCAGACTTCATTCTGTGCAAACTGAAAGTGCTAGAAAAAAAAAAAGGAAAGTGGAAAGTGGAAAAAGAGTTAACATGTGAATATGAGAGAGAGAGAGAGAGAGAGAGAGAGAGAGAGAGAGAGAGAGAGAGAGAGAGAGAGAGAGAGAGAGAGAGAGAGAGAATATCAGTACTGAGAGTGAAAGGGTTGCGTCAGTTTAACAAAGAGCACCGCCATTTAAAAAAAACAACAAAAAGTAAAGAACAAAAAAAAATACATAGGAATGAATGAAAAGCAAGCAAGCAAAAAAAAAAAAAGTGACAGAGAATAGATGAAAACACGACTAATTGTGATACAGGACCTCGCTAAAAGAAAAGGAAGGGAAAAGAGATAAACTGCAGAAAAATAAGATAAACTGGGAGAAAGGGGAAGAGATTGAGTGTAGGTTTGCTGAGGGAGAGGAGAATATAAACGAAAAAGAATGACAAACTGTACAAAAGGATGTTACAGGGACGAAAATGAAAAAAAAAATGAATAAATGGGAAGAAAGAGTGTGTGGGAATGAACAAAGGAAGGCGAGGAAGTAATTGAAAAGAAACAAAGGAAAAGTAGAGTAAATTGAACCATAAAAAGGGAGAAAGGAGAGACGAAGAGACAGAGAGAAATACAAGAATGAACAAAGACAGGTAAGGTTACTCAAGGAAGTAGGTAGGAAAAAAAAAAAAGACAAAAGTAGAAAAAGTAAGGTAAAGAGAAGAAAAGGAAGAAAAAAACGGGAGAAAGAGAAAGAGTGAAGGAACGAACAAAGGCACGAAAGGTTTTGCAGAGGAAGAGAAGGAGGAAGTAGATGTATAAAAGTGCGGAGGCAACTAAGGGGAAGAGAGGAGGGGAGAGGAGAGCGAGGAGAGAGCAACCCTCACCAGATACCCATTTGCAAACACGGTGTACTAGGATTATGGACTACCGTCGTGCATTTAGACGTGGATATTTTTCCTACAGTCTTTCTAAAAGTAGGAAGTGAAATGAAAAGAAGCAGGGAAGTTTTTCACATAAAGGTAAATGAATGTACGTACGTATGTTTATTTCACAGGTGTTCTCCGTTGATTGGGATGCAATGCGAAACCTGGATTGCGGGTAAGAGGTGGAATCACAGGATGGCAAATATACTGCAAGATTGTGGATTGGATATTGGACATTTTTTTACGATAACAAGCATTACGTATATTGTAGGAGTAAGGACTGGAATTTAAGGATTCTTTCTTTTATTTGACCAACAAAATCAACATATTCATTCTATGATTAAAGATTGGAAATTAATTACGACTTAATTTACCACCAGAAATCTTACATACTTTCTAGAATTAAGGATTGATGATTTAGAATTATCTTTAGTCTCGAGACATTTTTCATTACATTCTTGGATTAAAAATGCGAAATTCGGGATTATTGTCTTTGTGATCCCAAAATGTTACTCCATTTATCTTTTTTTTAATAATGTTGGATAATATGAAACTGTCACCAGTACACCTAATTCCACAATGATTATGAAACGAAGACTTAAATTATCAGATAAACAAGATCACGATCCAGGCTGGCCGTGACCACGAGACTCATACACACATCAGCAGTGCTCGTATATTTGCAATGACCTAATTATAATGGAACTTTCATTGTTACTTAATTGCTCGTCCACAATTAGGCTTGGTGTGATTATATATGTTTGCTTCAATTACATATACAATTAGAATATATGGTCTTTTTATCAAATTTAAATTCAACAATAACAAATAAAATGTTACTCAGAATACAACGGCATGAACACTTAAATTGACAATTACAATTGTAATCACCCCTAAAATGTGTTAATAATTAAATATCAGTTGAATTACTAGCACAATTACTTCAAGCCAGTCACCAACCAATCAAAACCATGAAAATGTTACAGCTGGATACGAATGAAAAGAAATATTCAAATTTCCCTCTGACTGAAGAGACAAAACTGAGCAACATGAGTACTAATATTTTATCTCGTGATTAAAATGTTAAAGCTAAACAGGAATGCCCCCAAAAAATATAAAGCTCCCCATCCGATTCACAAAAATAAGAGTTCGAAGATGTGAGATTTGTAGAAAAAAATTTACATCACGAAATTATTATCGTGTGCATTCAAAGATAATGTTCGAAGATTATTTTCTTCGTGTTTGAGTACTAAACGATTCAATGAGCATTTATTCTTAGCTGTGCATAATAGCTTTTTTATTTTTTGTCAAAGGTGTAGAGGTTAAATTTGCCTTCTTACTCTGCATCCACTCTCTCTCTCTCTCT